>NC_057794.1:374468914-374507530 GCF_018294505.1 Triticum aestivum
GAGCCTCGTCGAGGTAGCCGCGCCTCTCTCTTTTTCCTTGCCTCGGTTCGGTTTTATTTTAGAAACCGTTCCGGTTCTTTCTTTTCTTTTCCGGTTTCTTTTCCGGTTTTTTGTTTCGGTTTTCTTTCCGAAAACCCTAGATCGGTTTTCGTTCTTCTTTCGGACCGTTCGTCTCAACGAACGTGATCACCGATTATTCCCGGTTAACGAACATCCGTTCGTTTAACCGTTCGTCTCTTTCTTTTCGTCGGATTTGTTCCGCGATCGTGATCTCAGATCTGATCTTCGTTCTAGTCTTTCTTCCCGCTCGTTTATCGGAATCAGGTGATTCAAGCGCCTGGAGTTTCGTTTCGAAACCGCCGTTCCGTCTACTCAACTTAAACAAGTTTTTGCTATGGTAAAATTTGACCTAGTTTCAACTTACTAGAACCAAGTTGTTTTCTTCCGCCGTTTGTTTTTTCGTCGTCTGTTCGGTTCTTTCTTTCTTTGCAACCGGAGTTCTTAAGTTGAACTTTCTGGTTCGTTCTCTTGTTTGAATTTTACCTGTGCATTAGATGAGTTCTTATTGTGTGCTTGTTGTTTGTCTGCGATAGATCACCCGGATTGCGCCGCTTGTTACTTCGAAACCCTAGGTCTCGCGGATCATCAGCAAGGCAAGTAACACTTTGATCATACCTTTTCTACAACCCATGTTTTATTGCATTAGATCAATCCTCTCACATTGCATGTTTAGGATCTAAATAAATTGTGGGATGGGAAGTAGATGAGGTAGTACCTATTACCTGTATTATTATGAAACCTTTGGGAGTTACTTCTATGTTTGCTTATTATGCCATGCTATGCTAGTAGACGTGGATTGGGTGAGTGATATCCATGACAGATGTGAGTTGATAATTTTAATGGTTTATCTAAGGTGGCAACTTAAACACTCATCTGGGTGGATTGAGGCACCTGATGTCTATCAGGACTTGCCTGTTTTATTTTGGACCGCCACCCAAGCTCAAAGGGATCATAAGATCTTTCATGCTAGTAACTTCTGTGTGCAGCCACAAGCTATTATGGGCTCTGGCATAGTTGACTAAGTCGTGCGAACTCTTATGGGTAGACTAGCAGATGCAGGGGATATGGGTGGTACGGTCTACCCACATGTAAGGTGCCAGCGCTTCTGAAAGACTGTGTCTCGGTCATCCGTCTTCTCAAACACCATGTAGTGCGAGAAACCAAACGGAGGCGATCGAGTCTTGTGGGGAAAAGTGCGCAAACCTCTGCAGAGTGTACAAACTAATCATGATTAGTCGTGTCCCCGGTTATGGACAACTTGAGTATCTAGTACTTGAATATCATGTGAATCTCAGCACGTTACTTCTAATTAATGTTGTTGGGTTAATTGTTCACTTAATTGGGATCGGAATGCTGTCAACCATTCCCGATGTTTAACAACTACCATGATAGTTAAATAAATTTATTCCTTTACAGTAGGGAAAAACTGGCTTTATGCAAAACTATAACCATAGAGCTTTCCACCAGCCATATATGCATATAGTATAGCTGTTTCATTCCATTACTCTCTATGTGTTACATTGCCAGCATATTCCATGTGCTGACCCGTTTTCGGGCTGCAACATCTCATGTTGCAGACTTTTCAGACGACGAGTAAGGTGTTTTAGGTCGTGGTTCTATACTCAGTGATGCCGTTGGAGTTGATGGACCCATTTATCTTCCGAGTCTTCTGCTGTTATCGTTATTATATGGCCTTAAGCCATATTTATTGTAATAAGTTCTCTTTGAAACAACGATGTAATAAGTGTGTGATTGCCACTCTGCTATAAATCCTTCGATGTACTGTGTGGTGTCAGCATTACTGATCCAGGGATGACACCGGAGCACAGTAGACTTGATCCATTCGTGTCGGGTCGCCACACTCGCAGATCCCTCAGTACGTCCGACCGCACACCAGACGGTGCCGGACTCTTTTGATTGCTGTCTTCAAGAGCCGGATACTGAGGACTTCGGGTGGCCATAGGATTACCTTCTGGCCTTGCCGGATCAGGAGAAACCCTCCGCGACTACACCTCGGGGTCGTCCACCTTGTGAGACGGTGTGGCAGGGGGAGGCGTTTCGCTCCCCATCATCTCTGGAAGAAGATCCCCTGAAGACGAGCTCTGCTGAGAAGGGCTAAGATCCGAACTGCAAGATAAATGCTTCGATTATTTTCCTCAGAAGTAAAGCGAGATATTTTCATTATTAAGTACCCTTTTACTTACAGCTCGGTGGAGGGCTGATCCCCTTGAGGGCATAGTGTGGCCAGGGTATCCCCCAGGGCAGGACCCTCCGGCGGAGATTTCTTCCCCCGTTTGGAGACCATTGTCTCCGGGTCCTTAGAGGCGGTTCTCTTCCTTCCCTGGGGAGAGGAAGTTTCAGTTCCTCCTCCCCGGCTAACCTCCTTCGCGGAGGTGCTAGCCTCCTTGTTCCCCCCTTATCTTCTCCTAAGGGCGCTTGATAAGGCACGATCTCCAGCATCCTGGTTAGCACGGGATTTGGTGAGGTCTCAGGGAGGGGGGCCGGACACCTGATCAACTTTGCCTTCGCTATCCAATCCTGGTCAAAGAGCGGCTTTTTAGGGTAACATTGCGATAAATAAACGGACAATGTGTTCGGATGCGGGGCTACTTACTTGGGTATCCGGGCGATTGCAGCTCAGACCTGCATCCTCAGTGATGTCCGGACACATTATTTGTGGTCCAAAGAACAATTTGTACATCTCTTCGTGCGTCATGCTGAGGAAATGTTGAATAGCTCGCGGTCCTTCCGAGTTGAATTACCACATGCGAAGGGGTCGGCATTTGCAAGGCTGGACTTGACGAACTAGCATAACTTGCACTACCATAACCAGACTGAAATATCTCTCAAAGAGATCTCGGATACGGCTTTGTAGTATTGGCACGTCCTTGGCTGGACCCCAGCTCAGCCCCCTGCTGATCCATGACATCGGTTGTGGTGGGGGGCCTGAGCGAAAGGTGGGGGCAGCTACACACTTGGCACTTCGGGGAGCTGTGATGTAGAACCACTCCCGCTGCCACAATCCGGACACCTTTGGGAAGCAACCCTCAGGCCATGGAGCGTCAGCGATTTTGCTTATTAAAGCGCCTCCGCACGCTGCGTGCTGCCCCTCGATCATCTTTGGCTTCACATCGAAGGTCTTGAGCCATAGGCCGAAGTGAGGGGTAATGCGTAGGAAGGCCTCACATATGACAATAAATGACGAAATGTGAAGAAGGGAATCCGGGGCCAGATCATGAAAATCTAGCCCATAATAGAACATAAGACCCCTAACAAAGGGATCCAGAGTGAGGCCTAGTCCTCGGAGGAAGTGGGAGACGAACACAACGCTCTCGTTGGATTCGGGAGTAGGGACGACTTGCCCTCGGGCAGGCAGCCGATGCGAAATTTCGGCGGTTAGATATCTGGCCTCTCTCAACTTCTTGATGTCCTCCTCCGTGACGGAGGAAGGCATCCACCGACCTTGAAGGTTGGATCCGGACATAGTTGAGGGTCCGAAGTGCCTAAACCTGAGCTTTGGGTGTTGGAACTCGAGGCGGGAGGCGGATTCAATTAAGATCAAGAGGAAAAAGTCTTGTCCCCTTTATAAAGAGGGTGAATATCAAGCGTCCTCCTCGTGGCCGTTTGGGACTTGCCTAAGATCTAGGAGTCCTACCCATAGGCACGGTTGGGTTACCCACGTCCGTATTGATGAGAATCACGTGATAAAGGGGACACGATCTCTGCTTCGACAAGACGTGCCAAGGAAACCGCCTCGCGAAACACGCTGAGATGGGTTATGAAAAACGATTCGAATAAATACCTGGTTGTGGTGTGATGTCACACTACGGGGTACGCCAGCAGATTAGATTTTTGGAAATATTATTCTCTCTACGGTGGTATGTGGAACTCGTTTTGTAGAGCCGGACATGATCCTCGTGTTCAAAATCTTCTATGAAGTATTCAGAGGAGGAACCCGCCTTGCAATGCTGAAGACAATCTACGCGCCAGACTCATCGTCATTGAAGCCTGGTTCAGGGGCTACTGAGGGAGTCCTGGATTAGGGGGTATCCGGACAGCCGGACTATATCCTTTGGCCGGACTATTGGACTATGAAGATACAAGATTGAAGACTTCGTCCCGTGTCCGGATGGGACTCTCCTTGGCGTGGAAGGCAAGCTTGGTAGTACGGATATGTAGATCTCCTTCCTTGTAACCGACTCTGTGTAACCCTAGCCCCCTCCGATGTCTATATAAACTGGAGGGTTTAGTCCGTAGGACCAAGAACAATAATCATACCATAGGCTAGCTTCTAGGGTTTAGCCTCTTCGATCTCGTGGTAGATCAACTCTTGTAATACTCATATCATCAAGATCAATCAAGCAGGAGTAGGGTTTTACCTCCATCTAGAGGGCCTGAACCTGGGTAAAAACATCGTGTCCCATGTCTACTATTACCATCCGCCTAGACGCACAGTTCGGGACCCCCTACCCGAGATCTGCCGGTTTTGACACCGACAAATGTGTTGCCATCCTATGATGTCTGAGTAGATTTTTGTTGTCCTATCGGTAATTGGTGAATTGCTACGATTGGTTTAATTTGCTTATGGTTATGTTGATGTCCTTTCGTTCCCATCATATGAGCGCGCACGTGGATCGCACCATGGGGTTAGTTGTATGTTGATAGGACTATGTATTGGAGGGCAAGAGTGACAGAAGCTTCAACCTAGCATAGAAATCGATGCATACGAGATTGAAGGGGGACCGATATATCTTAATGCTATGGTTGGGTTTTACCTTAATGAATGTTAGTAGTTGTGGATGCTTGCTAATAGTTCCAATCATAAGTGCATAGAATTCCAAGTCAGGGATGACATGCTAGCAGTGGCCTCTCCCACATAGAACTTGATATCGGTCTAGTAAAGTAGTCAATTGCTTAGGGTCAATTTCGCAGCTCCTACCACCACTTTTCCACACTCGCTATACTAACTTTATTGCTTCTTTACTTAAAATAGTCCCTCGTTTTTATTTACATGCTCTTTATATTCTTGCATACCTATCCCGTTACACCTACAAAGTACTTCTAGTTTCATACTTGTTCTAGGTAAAGTGAACGTTAAGCGTGCGTAGAGTTGTATCGGTGGTCGATAGAACTTGAGGGAATATTCACTACAAAAAAATACACTTCCGTGATGATACGTGTTTGTCACAGTAGGTCACGTTTTCTGTCATGCATGTACATCCATGACAAATTTATGACAGAATCCAGATAGTCATACCTGTGCTGTCCTAGAAGTGTTCCATGACATTACCAAAATTATCATCACGGAAGTGTCCACTTCCATGACGATAAATCGCGCGTCACAGAAGTGCTTTCGTCAAGGGTGACCGACACGTAGCATCCACCGTAACAGAACGGTGTTAAGCTATCGGGTCCGGTTTTGGATCTGATAACCCGTTAATAGCCCCGACCAATGGGGATTTTCCACGTGTAAAATCATCATTAGCTAGTGGAAACACGTGTCGGCTCACCGTTGGGATAGATGTCATCCACTCATTGGACCCAAAGCGCCTATGATACGTCGACACGTGGCACGACCCAACAAAGGCCCATTCCTATGAAAAGGCCAGTCCGTTTGACTTGGTCAAAAGGTGGCGGGCCGACCCACGACAAGCCTGTTAACCCAGGGCCCGTTTACGGCCTATCCGAATTAGGCCCAGTAGCGTCATCTGGGCCATCCAATATAATTCTAGCCTATTTTAACTTTCGGCCCATGTATGGCCCATGATGTATTTTGGCCTATATGAGGCCCTTAGTAACCCTCGGCCCATTAACGGCCCGTGGTAAAACTGGCCCGTAATGAACAGTTTATCACTTTATACCCATTAACGGCCCATTATTCCGTTGGGCCGTTTCTAGCCCATGTTATCTTTCGGCCTTCTCGGGGCCCATTTATTCTTGGGCTCATTTCCAAATTCGTTTACTTACGGCTCGTTATTGTCATTTTCTTCTTGTGGGCCAAATTCAGCCCGTGGTTACAGTCGGCCCGTTTGTGGCTCATTAATTCGTTGGGCCGTTTTCATAGCGTCATCAAAATACGACCGATTAACGACGTCCCGTTATGGTCGGACCATGAACGGACGATTTCAACTCTAGCCCATTTACGGCCATAATGTGGTCTGTTATTGGCCCATGTTTGGCCAACTGATCATAAGCCCGTAGAAGGCCCATTGATGATACGACCCATAGAAGGCCCATTGTGTCTACGGCCCGTATAAGGCCCATTGTTTCTATGCCACGTAGAAGGCCCATTGTTTCTACGACCCTTAGAAGGCCTATTGTTTCTACGACCCTTAGAAGGCCCATGTTAACTACAGCCGGTGGGCATCAAAGTTTGCCACCAATGAAAATATAGGGAACACCCTACACTATAAAAAAATGGCTTGCTGTTTTCTTCAGCCGGTGGCTGCATGTTAAGAACAAATTTTGTATCGCACCAAAACAAATTACAACTATAAAACAAAAGTAAGGTTGGCATAAAAGTTAATAGTCTAGCAGATAAATGCACCACCACAAGTTTAGAAGCTCAGTTCATTTGACCTGATTGTTATGTTTTCATGTTGTATTGTCCGATGGAGCACCATAACCTTCGCCTTCAGTTCTCCTAGGCTTCTGAACAACATAGCAAATGTATGATAGTCTGGTTTCAAAACCATGCATATCTTGACAACATCGAACAATGTCTCTCCTTGTTTCACAAAGGGTCTCTGGTAGGGAATGGACTTGTGTCTGGAGTGCACATACAACATTGTTTTGAGCTTGCATATCTTGATCATGAGGCAGTTTGGACGAGATTTCCTTAAAAACCAAGCCAGTATTACGCAGGAACGTGCTTTTGGCACTGTTAGTGGACAGCTACTGACCCACTGCAGCAAGAGCGGACATTGCGGTTATAGTTGCCTCGCCACCTTCAGAAGGTGGCGGTTCCACCATTTTTTCCATAGCTCGCTGAAAAGTTGTTGTTTTACATTAGTAGTACCAGAACAGAAGATATTAAGGAGGCAGCAAAACCAAACAAAATAGCTCTGGTCTATATACAAAACTTATTCTGGTGAACCCATGTAAAATAATAGTTGTATTTTATTGCAAAGTACATAATAAAACGAGTTTCCAAACATATGACCATGTACCATCGCTAATGTATTGTCTATTTCTTCACATTGTATTGAGGGCTAAGGATAAAGATACAAAGTTTATAATACGGTAAGCATAGTATGATATCATTCATATCACAAAACAACTGAGAACAGACAAACAAGCAATTGTAACGTTGTGTGGGCAAGTCCATCACGGAACTAGATTACAGGTCAAGATCAAAGGAACATCACTCCTCTCTTTTAAACCTTGTAAGGTGCAATGATACACTAAGACAATTGTGTATAAAATTGAAAAGAGTAATAGACATTGGCTGCAAACAATGCAGTTCAAGGCACAAGTCAGAGTAAGTAGTAGTTAAAAGGCATGAGGAATAAGGACTTACAATAGCGGCTTTGACTGGTGTAGTCATGCCCTTCTTCTTGCTGGTGTGACAGTCCTTGAAGATTTCGACATCATTTGGTTCATGTACTTTTTGGTCCTTGCGGGCTTTCCTTTTCATTTGGAACCAGTCAATATAGACATGATAATATGGTACAGCGGAAAGAGTGAAACAACAGCTAATTACAAGAGCCTCGCGGTGTGTAATATAGCTACGAGATCCTATCGTCTGTTGGAATTTCACTTTCGTACGGTTGGCCTTGTTCTTTGAACAGTTCACCTACAAGAAGATAGACTTGTGTGGCACATGCGTAAATAGGACTTCAACATGTGATATGATCACATATATATATATATATAATGTACCTGATACTTCGGATCGGACTAGTGTTTAACGAGGCCTCTCCAGTCTTCATCAGATATATTTTCCACTGGAGATTTTTGGGCAAGTTCACTGTTAGCCTTACCTTCAAAGTGACTTTTCCTCAAGTTATACCGATACTTTCGCAGAGCAGACTTGAAAACATGGGTGCAAGCTTGTCTGGTTGCATCATCTTGTCTATCCAACTTGAACCTCATCTGTTGAACATTATGGGAGTCTCATTATCAGCAACCTAGAAAGTATTGGACAGAGCAAGACGATATTACTAGTTTCCATACATAACCATACTTACAGATAAATGGTCGAGGAAGGTGTTGAACTGGGTTTCGTATTTTTCATTCCTGTACTGAATCCATGTTGGGAGGATACGTACATGACACCTAACAGCAACCGCTGCCTCTGATACTAACTTGGCTGACTCTGTAGCATCACGTGGCCTTTTTAAACCTGCCTCAAAACAGATCTCCATTCTCCCTCCTCTAGATTTAGTTAACCTATCAAGAATTATCCCTGGTGTTTGTTTCCTCTTGCGCCTAGGTGCTAGTCCAACAACAAACATAGGAAGTGTTAGTGTACATCAAACTGTGAGACTACATATAAAGAAGCATGCAACTGTAACTTGACTCCAGCAACTACCTTCTTGCTGTTGAAGCTCACAAAGTTCATCTGATCTTGCCAACTCATCTTGTGTCCAGAGTGCTTCGGAAGTAGTGTCAAGTGGCAAGGGAGCTTGGGAACGTGTTGCTAGCTGAGTTGACGAACGAGTAAATCGTGCAGCTGGTGGTACTGTGGAAGGTGTTGTAACAACTAGGGTTGTCTCTGCTTGTTTGGTGGCAGCTATTTGTTTCTGTTTGGCTTGTTCTACAGCTTGTGTAGCATGGGATACCCTGTCGGTACAATTTTCCGCTGGACTTTGACCTTCTATTGCATCATTAGTACCAGCAGAATCTGCAGGATTGTTCCGCTTCCCTTTCCCTGTCGTTCTGTCTTGCTTCCTCTTTCTCTGTTCCATGTTAAGTCAAGCCGACAAGAAAAACAAATAACAATTTAGTTCTTCAGAACAAATGCACTTTGATGTAAGAACATGGTGTGATAGACCTATATTGTATGTTCTAGAAACAGGAACACGTGTCTTAGTCACAAGTATAATTTGTAAAGTAAGCAGATGAAATTCAACAAAATTAGAAGCAATACAAGCTAGACATCATACATAACATGCAACCACATATAACAGTGCCAAGTTAGAGGGAGCACCTGGGATGGTGCACTAGGGGAGACATGCTCATCACCAACACAACTACGTTGAGTGTGTATGCATGTGTTCTCTTGGAAATCATCTTGGGGGGATGGAGGAGTAGAATCTGTAGAAGCCCTCCATTTGGAAGGAGCACCTTCATCCGCTGCCTTGCTAACTTCCTTCCGCTTTATTGATTTTGAATTGTCAAGTAAAATCGACAACAAAAAGCAATAAAATTCACTGTTCAGAACTCATTCGTGCATGATACTGACAATCACTACTTTGATGTAAGGCAAATACATGATTCCAGGATGGAATAATATGATAAACAGGACGTCATGGCATATTCACAACCGTTTGTGTAAACTAAGCAGAAACCATTTCACCAAATAAGAAGCAATGCAAGCTAGACACCACGTGAAAGATGCAACCAATATGACTCTGCCAAGTTAAAAGTGTCCCATCATAAATGGCATTTCAACAAATTAGAAGCAGTGCGTGCTATAAATCATATCAAAGATGCAACTAATATCACACTGCATATACTGGAGGTGTCTCGTCATATTGATTTATGCGGGATACAAAAAAGCAATAGTTTTTATGTGAGGACATGCTTGATAGACAGATGTACTATGTACTAAATACAGGAAGGCATGTCACATTAACATGTATAATGTATAAGCTAAGCATAATAGCACATGCAGTTTAACCAGATTGGAAGAATTACAATCTAGACACCATATTCGACATGCAACTACATATCATGCTGCCAAGTTAGAGCAAGCACCCGCGATGCTAGTGTAAGGGAAATGCGGTAATCAACTACAGAGCTACGTTCACTATCTTCATCTAGCCTTGCTGTTTCTTGAGAATCATGTCGGGAGGCTGACGCTGCATTCTTTAGATGAGTAATCCACTTACCTGACTGCCTCATCATAAGTGATTGATGAGGGATACACAAGAACATCAGTTTGATGTAAGAACATGGTTAATACACAAATGTACTAGTATGTACCAAAAACAAAAAGGCATGTCATATTCAAAGGTATAATGTGTACGCTAAGCAGATGCAATTTAACCAAATTGGAAGCAATACAAGCTAGACATCCGGCTGGAGTGGTGAGCATTATCATCTAGAACCTGAGAGCCAGGTGGGAGGCGGGCTGCTTCGCCACCATCGCGGATTTTTAGTTGGCTTCCATGTGATGCTTCTCTTTGCTGGGCTTGTCACTGGCTCGGCCAGTGCCCTGACTAGTTATTTGTCTTCTGGTACTCACGGGATGGTGGTTCATGTAAAAAATATCTTTCCTTATCTTAATAAAGACCAACTTCGGCCTTTCAAATACAAGCTAGACACCATATGGAACATGCAACCACATATGACATCGCGAAGTTAAAGCAAGCACCTGGGATGGTGGTTCATTGCGAGCGAGGTCATCAACTCCAGAGCTACGTTTACCGTCTCCATCTGCTGACACTGCACCCTTTATAGCGTTGTAACGTGCCGTGCTTACCCGCGTAGAAAGCCGGAGCAACTTCTCTATTTTCTTTTCTGCTTCTCTCAAGGCAGACTCTGAAATACTCTTGCATAAAAACACAATAGTGAAAGTATGGGTGAAGTGTGTGTAGAACTAGTGCACTGTAAAAGTAGCAGATACCAGGTGGCTGAAAAATAAATGACAGGAGACATATGATAGCTCTACAACATTGCATGGCAAACAAAATTAGATTCTACTCCATATGATTTTGTAATATATGAGCACAGTAAATGCAGGTACTCCTCCAGCACAGCACCACATGTGGTCATATCAAGATAACAGTCGACTAAAAATAAATAGGTCAGTCAATTTTTTTAATGAACCGTCCGATCTATAAGGAACGGGCAGATGGCCTTCGTCTACCTCCCGCTAGTCATTGTTGACGATCTTTCTCGAACCGCCAGCGACCACCGGCCCAGACCCCTGCCTCTGCCGCCCCGCCCTCCCCTCGACCTCACACCACCGCCGTGCTTGGCAGCGCCCCCAGGCCATCCCTTTAATCCTGACCAACCTCCAGATCGGGCGCCAGTAGCTCTAGGCCCCACACGCCCCTAAGATAAACACCGAGGCACTGCTTCCCCGGCATAATAGGCGGACTAGCGCCTGTTACGCCGGGGAGTGCTTCCGTTAATTGGGAATCAACTGACCAGGAATTGAAATTCAGGGGGGCGACGGACCTCTAGCTAAGGTGAAATAGTATATGAGGAGAAACCTTGTGCATCACGAGTTACTAGGAACATCTAGTATCAAGAAGAAGCGGTCAACTAGTGTCTTCTGTGGGATGAATATTGTGTGATGTCTACTACACAACCTTCTTCTTGTAGTCGTTGTTGGGCCTCCAATTGCAGAGGTTTGTAGGACAGTAGAAAATTTCCCTCAAGTGGATGACCTAAGGTTTATCAATCCGTAGGAGGCGTAGGATGAAGATGGTCTCTCTCAAGCAACCCTGCAACCAAATAACAAAGAGTCTCTTGTGTCCCCAACACACCCAATACAATGGTAAATTGTATAGGCGCACTAGTTCGGCGAAGAGATGGTAAAACAAGTGGTATATGGATGGTAGATAAAGGTATTTGTAATCTGAAATAATAAAAACAGCAAGGTAGCAAGTGATAAAAGTGAGCGTAAACGGTATTGCAATGTGTGAAAATAAGGCCTAGGGTTCATACTTTCGCTAGTGCAAGTTCCCTCAACAATACTAAAATAATTGGATCACATAACTATCCTTCAACATGCAACAAAGAGTCACTCCAAAGTCACTAATAGCGGAGAACGAACAAAGAGATTATGGTAGGGTACGAAACCACCTCAAAGTTATTCTTTCCAATCAATCCGTTGGGCTATTCCTATAAGTGTCACAAACAGCCCTAGAGTTCGTACTAGAATAACACCTTAAGACACAAATCAACCAAACCCTAATGTCACCTCAAGTATCCGTGGGTATGATTATACGATATGCATCACACAATCTCAGATTCATCTATTCAACCAACACAAAGGACCTCAAAGAGTGCCCCAAAGTTCTACCGGAGAATCATGACGAAAATGTGTGCCAACCCCTATGCATAGGTTCATGGGCGGAAGCCGCAAGTTGATCACCAAAACATACATCAAGTGAATCACGTGATATCCAATTGTCACCACAGATATCCACGGCAAGACATACATCAAGTGTTCTCAAATCTTTAAAGACTCAATCTGATAAGATAACTCCAAAGGGGAAACTCAATTCATTAGAAGAGAGTAGAGGGGGGAAGAAACATCATAGTATCCAAATATAATAGCAAAGCTCGCGATACATCAAGATTGTACCATCTCAAGAACACGAGAGAGAGAGAGATCAAACACATAGCTACTGGTACATACCCTCAGCCCCGAGGGAGAACTACTCCCTCCTCGTCATGGAGAGCACCGGGATGATGAAGATGGACACCGGAGAAGGATTGCCCCCTCCGGCAGGGTGCCGGAACGGGTCTAGATTGGTTTTCGGTGGCTATGGAGGCTTATGGCGGCGGAACTCCCGATCTATTGTGCTCACGGATGTTTTAGGGTATATGGAGATATATAGGCGGAAGAAGTATGTCAGGGGGGCCACGAGGGGCTCACAAGGGTGGAGGGCGCGCCCAGGGGGGTGGGCGCGCCCCCTGCCTCGTGACCTCCTTGCAGATCCCTCGACGTGCACTCCAAGTCTTCTGGGCTTCTTTCCTTCCAAAAATGAGTTCCGTGAAGTTTCAGGTCAATTGGACTCCTTTTGATTTTCATTTTCTTCGAAACCCTAAAACAGGGTAAAAACAGAAATTGGCACCAGGCTTTGGGTTAATAGGTTAGTCCCAAAAATGATATATATGCGTATAATAAAGCCCATAAACATTCAAACCAGTAGATAATATAGCATGGAGCAATCAAAAATTATAGATACGTTGGAGACGTATCAACATCCCCAAGCTTAATTCCTACTCGCCTTGAGTCGGTAAATGATAAAAACAGAATTTTTGATGCGGAGTGCTACTTGGCATAGTTTCAATGTGATTCTTCTTAATTGTTGTATGAATATTCAGATCCAGACATAAAAATTATAATACTTCAAGCATACTAACTAAGCAATTATGTCTTCTCAAAATAACATGGCCAAAGAAAGTTCATCCCTACAAAATCATATAGTTTAGTCATGTTTCATTTTCGTCACACAAGAATGCTCTCATCATGCACAACCCCGATGACAAGCCAAGCAATTGTTTCATAATTTAGTAATCTCAAACTCATAAACTTTCACGCAATACATGAGCGCGAGCCATGGATATAGCACTATGGGTGGAATAGAATAATGAGGGGGTTATGTGGAGAGGACAAAAAGGAGAAAGTCTCACATCAATGAGGCTAATCAATGGGCTATGGAGATGCCCACTGATTGATGTTAATGCAAGGAGTAGGGATTGCCATGCAACGGATGCACTAGAGCTATAAATGTATGAAAGCTCAACAAAAGAAACTAGTGGGTGTGCATCCAACTTGCTTGCTCACGAAGACCTAGGGCACTTGAGGAGGCCCACTGTTGGAATATACAAGCCAAGTTCTATAATGAAAAATTCCCACTAGTATATGAAAGTGATAACATGAGAGACTCTCTACTATGGAGATCATGGTGCTACTTTGAAGCACAAGTGTGGTAAAAGGATAGTAACATTGTCCCTTCTCTCTTTTTCTCTCATTTTTCGGGCCTTTTCTTTTTTATGGCCTTTCTCTTTTTGGGGGCCTTCTCTTTTTTATGGCCTTTCTCTCTTTTTTATTTCTCACTTGGGACAATGCTCTAATAATGATGATCATCACACTTCTATTTATTTACAACGCAATGATTACAACTCGATACTAGAACAAAGATGACTCTATATGAATGCCTCCGGCGGTGTACCGGGATATGCAATGAATCAAGAGTGACATGTATGAAAGAATTATGAACGGTCGCTTTGCCACAAATACAATGTCAACTACATGATCATGCTAAGCAATATGACAATGATGAATGTGTCATGATGAACGGAATGATGGAAAGTTGCATGGCAATATATCTCAGAATGGCTATGGAAATGCCATAATAGGTAGGTATGGTGGCTGTTTTGAGGAAGATATAAGGAGGTTTATGTGTGAAAGAGCATATCATATCACGGGGTTTGGATGATCCGGCGAAGTTTGCGCCAACTCTCGATGTGATAAAGGGCAATGCACGGCACCGAAGAGGCTAGCATGGATGGAAGGGTGAGAGTGCGTATAATCCATGGACTCAACATTAGTCATAAAGAACTCGCATACTTATTGCAAAAATCTACAAGTCATCAAAAACCTCGGCACTACACGCATGCTCCTAGGGGGATATATTGGTAGGAAAAGACCATCACTCATCCCCGACCGCCACTCATAAGGAGGACAATCAAATAACACCTCATGTTTCAAATTTGTTACACAATGTTTACCATACGTGCATGCTACGGGACTTGCAAACTTCAACACAAGAACTTCTCAAATTCACAACTACTCAACTAGCACGACTTTGATATTATTATCTCCATATCTCAAAACAATCATCAAGCATCAAACTTCTCTTAGTGTTCAATACTCTATATGAAAGTTTTTACTAATCTTGTATACCTAGCGTATTAGGATTTTAAGAAAATTACCATGCTATTTAAGACTCTCAAAATAATCTAAGTGAAGCAATGAGAGTTCATCTATTTCTTCAAAATAACACTACCACCATGCTGTAAAAGATATAAGTGAAGCACTAGAGCAAACGACAAACTACTCCGAAAGATATAAGTGAAGATCAATGAGTAGTCGAATAATTATGTAACTATGTGAAGACTCTCTAACATTTAATAATTTCAGATCTTGGTATTCTATTCAAACAGCAATCAAAGCAAAATAAAATGACATTCTAAGAATGGCAAACATCATGTGAACAAACAAAAACTTAGGATCAACCGAAACTAACCGATAGTTGTTGAAGAAGAAAGGTGGGATGCCAACTGGGGAATCCCCAAGCTTAGATGCTTGAGAAATCTTGAAATATTATCTTTTGTGACTTGGGCATCCCCAAGCTTGAGCTTTTGTGTCTCCTTAATTCCTCTCATATCACGGTCTCCCTAAATCTCAAATGCTTCATCCACACAAAACTCAACAAGGACTCATGAGATAAGTTAGTATAAACTATTGCAAAAACCTTATCATACTCTACTGTAGCAAATCACTAAAATTATTATTAAACATTGCATACTAAATGCCTATGCATATTTAATAGTCCTATCCTCAAATAGAATCATTAAAGAAGCAAACATATGCAAACAATGCAAACATAACAGCAATCTGCCTAAACAGGATAGTCTGTAAAGAATGCAGCAACATCCATACTTCCCTAGCTCCAAAAATTATGAAAGAAAATTCTCACTGTAGTAAATTTATCAGATCTTAATATGCAAAAGGTTTCAAAATTTTATCACATTCTGAATTTTCTAGGGAATTATTGCAACAGCGGTAAACTTTCTGTTTTCAAACAGCAACATGTGGACTTCTAAAATAGGCATAGTAAAGGCTATTAATGCCACTTTTATTGAAATAAAAGATGCAAGAAATTTTTCTAAATGACATCAAGCAAATCCTAATAAAATAAATTGATGCTGCAAGTTAAACACATATCATGTGGCGAATAGAAATATAGCTACAAGTAAAGTTACCGATGAACGAAGACGAAAGAGGGGATGCCTTCCGGGGCATCCCCAAGCTTTGGCTTTTAGGTGTCCTTAGATTATCTTGGGGGTGCCATGGGCATCCCCAATCTTAGGCTCTTTACACTCCTTGTTCCATAGTCCATCAAATCTTTACCCAAAACTTGAAAACTTCACAACACAAAACTTAACAGAAAACTCGTAAGCTCCGTTAGTATAAGAAAATAAATCACCATTTCAAGGTACTGTAATGAACTCATTCTTTATTTATATTGGTGTTAAACCTACTGTATTCCAACTTCTCTATGGTTTATAAACTATTTTACTAGCCATAGATTCATCAAAATAAGTAAACAACACATGAAAAACAGAATCTGTCAAAAACAGAACAGTCTGTAGTAATCTGGATCAAACGTATACTTCTGGAACTCATAAAATTCTAAAATAAATTGCTGGACATGAGGAATTTATCTATTAATCCTATTCAAAAATAATTAACTAAATATCACTCTCCAAATAAAAATGGCAGCAATTCGCGTGAGCGCTAAAGTTTCTGTTTTTTTACAGCATGATCATAAAGACTTTCCCAAAGTCTTCCCAAAGGTTCTACTTGGTACAAACACTAAATAAAAGCATAAAACCACATCTAAACAGAGGCTAGATTGATTATTTATTACTAAACAGGATCAAAAAGCAAGGAACAAAAATAAAGTTGGGTTGCCTCCCAACAAGCGCTATCGTTTAACGCCCCTAGCTAGGCATGATGATTTCAATGATGCTCACATAAAAGATAAGAATTGTAACATAAAGAGAGCATCTTGAAGAATATGAATAGCACATTTAAGTCTAACATACTTCCTATGCATAGGGATTTTGTGAGCAAACAACTTATGGGAGCAATAATCAACTAGCATAGGAGGGCAAAATAAGCATAACTTTAAAACTTTAAGCGCGTAGAGAGAAAACTTGATATTATTGCAATTCCTACAAGCATATATTCCTCCCTCATAATAATTTTGAGTAGCATCATGAATGAATTCAACAATATAACCAGCACCTAAAGCATTCTTTTCATGATCTACAAGCATAGAAATTTTACTACTCTCCACATAGGCAAAATTCTTCTCATTTGGAATAGTGGGAGTATCATAAGAGACTTGAATACAATAAATTGTTTCCACATTAAAAGGGTAATGTTCAGAGAAGGGGTAATCATAATCATGATAAGTTTTATAAATATAATCACTACTTTTTATAGCATAAGTATCATCACAATAATCATCATAAGTAGGAGGCATGCTATCATCATTATAAACTTGCATATCAAAACTTGGGGAACTAAAAATATGATCTTCATTAAGCGTAGCATCCCCAAGCTTGGGACAAACATTAATTGCAGGAAATATATTCTCAAAAACATCATCTTCATCAAACATAGCATCCCCAAGCTTGGGCCTTTTCATATTATAAGCATAATCACTCTCATCATTAATAGTATGGATAGCACCAATAGTATAGCAGTTATCATATTCTTCCAAGCAAGTGCTAAAAAGATTTTCAAGATCATAAGAAGTATCAATCTTCCACAATTATATTTTCATGAGGCACAATAGTAATAGAAGCAACATTATTTGGGAGAGATATCTTTTTACCTCTCTTCCTTTTTCTTTTCTTCTTCTTCACCACATCATGTGTGGGTTCAATCCTCTTTTTGGAGCTCCTTATTAATGAGATTGGTTGAATAGGAGGCTCCTCCTCGTTACCTGATTCATCATAAGAAATAATAGGAGGATATTGGGAAGTCTCTTCCCTTTAATTAGTATTCTCTTCATCTTCTATTTGTTCTCTTTTCTGTATGTAGTTGACAATATAAGGATTTTCAATACAATTCACCGCACAATACATATAAATTTCCTCTAGATAAAAATCAAGAACTCTATCAAGATTAAACTTTGGAATACCCTCAGTTATACGTTTCATTTCTTCATAACCCAAAAGAAGACTAAGCTCTTTATGTTGCTCAAGGGTAATCAAATTATCACAATTTTTTTGGATACGATTCGGTCATGAAACAATTTGCATTGGAGATTTAAATGACCATGTTCATTGCAAATTTCACAAGTGGCACGAGAAATATTGAATCTTTCAGCACATTCATCTAGCTCTTCTTGCAACAATTTGGTTTCTAAGTACTTATGCCTCTTGCAATATCTATCTTCCCTATTTGGTATGTACTTACAAACCCAATGCACTCCACAAAAATTGACATGTTTATAGGAGACATTTTCATCATAACTAGTGCAATCATCATTAGCATCATGGATATTCAAAGAATTCGTACTAACAACATTGCAATCATGCTCATCATTCAAATATTTAGTGCCAAACATTTTAATGCATTCTTCTTCTAACACTTGAGCACAATTATCGGAATCCTTATTCTCACGATAGATATTAAAAAGATAAAGCATATGAGGCAAACTTAATTCCATTTTTTTGTAATTTTATTTTATAAACTAAACTAGTGATAAAACAAGAAACTAAAAAAAGACTCGATTGCAAGATATAAAGATATACCTTCAAGCACTCACCTCCCCGGCAACGGCGCCGGAAAAGAGCTTGATGTCTACTACACAACCTTCTTCTTGTAAACGTTGTTGGGCCTCCAAGTGCAGAGGTTTGTAGAACAGTAGCAAATTTCACTCAAGTGGATGACCTAAGGTTTATCAATCCGTATGAGGCGTAGGATGAAGATGGTCTCTCTCAAGCAACCCTGCAACCAAATAACAGAGAGTCTCTTGTGTCCCCAACACACCCAATACAATGGTAAATTGTATAGGTGCACTAGTTCGTCGAAGAGATGGTAAAACAAGTGGTATATGGATGGTAGATAAAGCTATTTGTAATCTGAAATAATAAAAACAGCAAGGTAGCAAGTGATAAAAGTGAGCGTAAACGGTATTGCAATGTGTGAAAATAAGGCCTAGGGTTCATACTTTCGCTAGTGCAAGTTCCCTCAACAATACTAACATAATTGGATCACATAACTATCCCTCAACATGCAACAAAGATTCACTCCAAAGTCACTAATAGCGGAGAACAAACGAAGAAATTATGGTAGGGTACGAAACCACCTCAAAGTTATTCTTTCAAATCAATCCGTTGGGCTATTCCTATAAGTGTCACAAACAGCCCTAGAGTTCGTACTAGAATAACACCTTAAGACACAAATCAACCAAAACCCTAATGTCACCTAGATACTCCAATGTCACCTCAAGTATCCGTGGGTATGATTATACAATATGCATCACACAATCTTAGATTCATCTATTCAACCAACACAAAGGACCTCAAAGAGTGCCCCAAAGTTCTACCAGAGAATCACGACAAAAACGTGTGCCAACCCCTATGCATAGGTTCATGGGCGGAACCTGCAAGTGGATCACCAAAACATACATCAAGTGAATCACGTGATATCCCATTGTCACCACAGATATCCACGGCAAGACATACATCAAGTGTTCTCAAATCTTTAAAGACTCAATCCAATAAGATAACTCCAAAGGGGAAACTCAATTCATTACAAGAGAGTAGAGGGGGGAAGAAACATCATAGGATCCAAATATAATAGCAAAGCTCGCGATATATCAAGATCGTACCATCTCAAGAACACGAGAGAGAGAGAGAGAGAGAGAGAGAGATCAAACACATAGCTACTGGTACATACCCTCAGCCCCGAGGGAGAACTACTCCCTCCTCGTCATGGAGAGCATCGGGAAGATGAAGATGGACACCGGAGAAGGATTGCCCCCTCCGGCAGGGTGCCGGAATGGGTCTAGATTGGTTTTCGGTGGCTACAGAGGCTTCTGCGGAGGAACTCCCGATCTAGTGTGCTCACGGATGTTTTTAGGGTATATGGAGATATATAGGCGGAAGAAGTACGTCAGGGGGGCCACGAGGGGCTCACGAGGGTGGAGGGCGTGCCCCCTGCCTCGTGACCTCCTCGCAGATCCCCCGACGTGCACTCCAAGTCTTTTGGGCTTCTTTCCTTCCAAAAATGAGTTCTGTGAAGTTTCAGGTCAATTGGACTCCGTTTGATTTTCCTTTTCTTCGAAACCCTAAAACAGGGCAAAAACAGAAACTGGCACTGGGCTCTGGGTTAATAGGTTAGTCCCAAAAATGATATAAAAGTGTATAATAAAGCCCATAAACATTCAAAATAGTAGATAATATAGCATGGAGCAATCAAAAATTATAGATACGTTGGAGACGTATCACCGTGCAAGCAGACACGTAAGATTTGCACGAATAAGGGAAGAGGAGTACCATTTTCGGTTGCCGGTGTGGTCACCTCCACATGTCGCGCCGATATTCTTCTTTTTGCGGGGAAACCGATGTTCTGGAGGGTGCAGGCTTGGACGAACCCATGGCCAAATTGTTGACTGTGTTGCTGTGGAACATCTCCAGTGCGGTGGAGGGTGGCGAAGTTGGAACGGCAGTGGTGAGGCGCAGGACGGCATGGTTGAACTGGCCCGGGTACGGACGGCTCGGCCTCGGCTTCAGCTACTAGCCGTGGAGGGAGTTGCGGTTGAGGTTGCGGTGGACGACGACATCGGGGTATCGGCTCCGGCATGATGGAGGAGGGCGGCGGTTGATGGGTGGAATGGGGTGGCGGACGGAGGATGCCGGGGTTTCGCGGCTGGTGGAGAGGTAGTTTTTGCACCCACAGAGTATGAATGGGGAATCGGATGGGTGGGCGGGGAGGGGGGGAACCATGTTCGGTCTGGGACGCGCTTGTTTTTGGCTTTTTTTAACAGAAGATGGGACGCGCTTGTTAGAAATTTGGGGAAAGTACAAACTTTGCCCCCCTCTTAAATTTCGGACCTACTGCGGGTCGGGGGTAGGATGGTAATCCCAGGTGTCCCAAATAGTGGGCGGGAGCGATTTCGGCCGTGCGCATGTGTGCTTAGGCGGCCATTGTGTATGAATGTTTTTCGGGGGCGGTTGCGTGGCGTTTAGATGAAGCTACAAACCTACCCCGGTTTAGACCTTTGGATGTCGGGCCGGTAGGTTTCACGGGTCGGAGTTATTAGAAAAGTAATTTCCTTGTACTACCAAACATTGGTCTCACGCGGTTTTGGGCGAGTAAAGGCTCTTTTGGCGCTCCGTTCGAAATTTTGAAACACAAGCATTCATGTTTAGAGTGCTCTTGAACTTTGAGGATTGACCTAAATAGACAACGTTAAATTTGACCTTGTATGTTTGAAAACCTCATTAAATTATCCGCTTCTTTTTGAAATTTTGACACTTGAAAATCCTATAACTATGATTATTTTGGAATGGAGGAGCTAAATTAGAATCTATTTTGTACACGACTACATATGCTATTATGTACAAAATGAGAACAGATATTGGTGTCCCCATAATTTAGGTATGATTTACAAATGCCATGATATCAAATTCAGATAATTGAATGGTCTTCATGTTGAATTCGATTTTTTAAAACCATCTTAAGTTGAATTCAAATGTATGATAGTTCATAGGTAGCTATTTATAATGTTCATTGTGTAACTTTCGTATGTATAATGTGCTTTACACACACAACATGAACTATACTCACGTTTGTATTTGATTGCTAAAGCGATGCATTGTCTGGAATTCAAAAGACTAACTATGAGGATCAATTGTGTCGAATAATAACATAGACATGCTCAAATTCGATAGAATCTAGATGTCTGATGGATCAATGACCGTTCCTTATGCGAATTGAAAATATCATGATCCCATCCTAATATTTGGATACAATTTATATCTTTAATCAATGTGTACAACAGTCTTGTACGTGTAGTTTCATTGTCCATCGGTGGTCTCTCACACATGCTCACACACTCTCTCCCGAGGTGTCTTTCTCGCACACATGCTCTCGATATAACCCTCCCTCCCTCTCGTAACCATTTACGACTATTTTCACTAACCTTTATCACACACACTCTTCCTCTCACAAGCATACACACGCACAATCCCCATCGACCCTTTCTATATACATAGACCTTCCTACGTGTCTCCTATATGCACATTATCTTTAGGCCTGCCTCTCACGCATTGTCTCACACCTCTCTTCCTAATCGACGAGTATGATTCTAGCAGAGCATTCTGTAGGATGCCCCTTAAACTTAGGTTGGATGAATAGTAATATCAGAGATAAAGGGATTACCTTAGTCCGAGAACCTAGGGTTACAAATCCTAGCCGGCTTTGTTAGTGGACATAGAGTCCTTCACAATTATGCTATCTTTGTCTTGTATGACTAGTCATCTATGGGTCTCCCTAAATGCATCACGGGCCGACCAATGTGGCGCAGGACGGAACCGAACGAAGGGCCTCACCTCGACCCACCGGACCTCATGCGGTGACACACCCTCTGCCCCCACGTCTCGTTATCTTCTCACACCCACACATACAAACACAGACACCACAAAAAAAGATATTCTCTTGGTGCCTCTATCCACTCCCCCCTTGCATATACACACTCAAGGGAATCTCTCGCCGTGACGTCATATTCGTCTCTCTCTCTAGACCACTCTCATTTCTCGTGCTATCTCTCCCATGCCCCCCTGTCGGCCCCTCTATCCATGCCTCTGTCGAATACGTAATACACACACATACCTCTCTAGGCCCTGCCAAATGCATCAACTACACATTCACACATGTTACATCACGTACCCCACATCTAAAAAGCCCTCTCTTCACGTTTATTTCGCATAAAACATTCCTTTTGAATAAAGTGTGGCCAAAAAAATGTTTTAGAATTTCTACATATATACAACATTACAAAGTTATATGGAGGAGTATGAACGCTTGCATTGCATGGTGCCCACAATGATATTTATTCCGCACTGTGAATTTGTATATTTTTATACTATATATAAAGTTAGTCATAATAAATAGAAACGAAGAGCATCTCTCTCTCCATCGCATACCCCCCTCTACGCCCCTTTCACGTACGCACACAAACTATCTCCAGGTCCTCTAAAAGTAAGCCCCCAACACATTCACGCATGTTTCATCTTTCTCTCGCGATAAATACAGTGACGATCATTGTATTTGAAGCGAAAGCACGATACGTACATTGGACTTCAGAATCCACTCATTACAGTCACCATTTATATTTTGTGGTTATTACACAGTCACGGGCTCATAGTACAACTCTGTATTTTCTCAAGACACGACTAGTTGACCAGTTAAACGCTCCACGTGGCACCTCTAGTGTTGCATCACATTATCTCACTACCATCGGGCCCATCTGTCGGCTTGTATCTACTCTACATCTACACTCTTATAAAATACTAGCAAGATTCCCATGCGTTGCATGGAACATCAAGATGCATTTGTATGAGTAGTTTATCTTGTGGGAGAAAAGGATGAACAAGGGAAAGACCTTATTTGCAAGTGTGGAGAGAGGTGCGGGTATCTTTTTGCAAAATTGCCATAGTTTCCTTCCCATCCGTCAGATATAGATCGGACGGCCTATATTGCAGGATGGCAGGCACACGATCATCACCGACTATGCTTTTTATAAGAGTAGGGATAAAATACACTCTTATAAAAAACTGAGCTGGTGATGATGGTGTGCCTGTCATCCTGCAATATAGGCCGTCCGATTTATATCTGACGGTTAGGAAAGAAACTATGACAATTTTGCAAAAAGGTACCCACAAACCTCTCCACATTTGCAAATAAGGCCTTCCCTCGTTCATCCTTTTCTCTCACAAGATAAACTAGTCATACAAATGCATCTTGATGTTACGTGCAATGCACGGGCATCTTGCTAGTAAGAATGAAAACAAACGACAAAAAAATATTGGACGGTGGTTCGAAGTCATGACCGCAGGCACAGCGGACAAGGTGGCCTTGTATTGGTATGCCGAGCCGTCTATTTTAACACATAGGAGCTGGTGTGGTGATTATACACACAGGCACGCATGCACATGAACTGCATGCATGCAACACTCACACGAACACATGCACCCACGCACGCACGCAACACTCACACATACACACGCAGCCATGCACGCATGCAACACTCACACGCACACATGTACGCATGCATGCACACACCAGTACACCACACGACCAACACACACACTCACGCTCAAGTGCTCAACCTACACGTGCATGCGCACACATCAGGCCCTGACAGACACATACACAAACAGGTGATTCCCGTGCACGGGGTGGATTCTTGTCGTGCCTACGTAAATTTGTGTTTATCAGGCCTTTTCCCTATGCGAACTGACAGGTGGGACTCACAAGGAACGTGATCAATTTAACTAGTCAACATGGTGCCACGCAGACTATTTGGCCGGTTAACAAAGTGCAATCCAATGCTGAACCATGAGCAAGTGAACGTATAATCACCGCAAAACATATATAGTGATCGTAATCAGCTTATTCTGAAGTTCGGTGAACGTATTACGCTTTTCTCTTTATAGGCCCTCCAAAACTACATCTCTACACGTTCTCGCATGTTACATCTAATAACTATGCAATACAACACTACTACTACACTCTAACACAATAAATCATATGTGTTTTTAATTTTACTAGATATCATATTGTTACTTAATTATTCAATTTGCATACATTAAAATCCCGCCCTTTCCTGTTTAATTGGGTTTGTATCGATGGATCGTGCGAAACAGCAAAACTATAGTACTATATACAATACAAGTGACAGTTCACTGGGCCGTTGTGTCGTGTACTCCTCCGTCGTAAGAGCGGAGCGCTCGCTTTCATAAATCTTCTAGCCCCTTTTTCCGACATGTGGGGCATTAAGCTACCGGTTCCACGTGCCATACCGGAATACAATGCAGAGTAGCCGGGGTGAAGCACCCAGTCATGGCGCCGGCGTAGTAATGAGAAATGAGGTGTCAAATCACAAAGCTGCACCTTTCCCACAGTTAAGTTGGAGGGACAAAGTAATAATGCTAAAGAAAGAAGTTGGAGGGATGAAGCAACCATCATTTCACTCGTTGATGAATCCGCTTCTCCCTCATCTTCTTCAAGTCAACCATGTGTTGCTTCTGCCATTGTTCTGCCACATATGGGAACAGATCGGCTTGGTAAAGCACTGACACATGGGGCCGCATGTTAGCAAACCTCCAGGACAACGTCCCCTAAAAATAAGGAACCTCCCCGCCATCCGCGTGGCAAAATCACCTCCTTTTTACTAATCTTGATTCTATAATTTTTTAGATCAATATAATTGATATTTGTATAGCTAGCACACATGAGCAAAGCCAAGTGGTACGGTTAAGGGCATCCACATTGTGTAGCCAAATGTGAAAATAGCTTTTGGCATCATGGGAACCATTGTGGACGGTGTTGCCAAAGCCAAAAGGATGGAACTGAAGCTCCCTGATTGATTGATTGAAGGAATAGAAAAATGCAACGTCTCTCCTCTTTCTCCCGTGCTTGGACGCATGTACAGTATAGAGGACAGAGTCTACTCCCCTGTCCCTTCTATCACAAATCACAAAGCAGTGATGCCTCAAATCACAAAGCACGTACGAAGCAACCATCATTTCACTCTTCGCCGACTCCACTTCTCCATCGTCTTCTTTGAGAAACCATCTCATCGCACTAAGCTGGACGGACGATGCTATTGTGTACAAGTAGTACTAGTACATTTACGCGTCCTTTGGTTCAATGGACTTCCTAGATGCAAATAAGGCGGTTGTCTCAGCTTGCAGGCGGCACTTGCGAATGACTTACCGTGGTCTCCCTCAATGGTGTTCTCCGTCGAACGCACTTCGCCAAACCACAATGTTCGAGATATCGTCGATGTCACCGCAATGGGGAAGTAAGTCAAATATAGTTACTACCTCCATTTTTGTACACAAGGCCAGTATATCAAAATTACAATTTGCAAAAGGCCACTAACACTAACCGAGGCAAAATTGATGGGGTTTGCCTCATACTAGCAACCAAGGACATTAATATCCCCTGCATGCATGCGGAAGTGAGAAGGTTGGTTTGCATGGCGCTGCATTAATCAAGCGATGAGGAGTGAGATGTTTAGCTCTTTGGGCTTTGGAGAAAAAAATACACATTAATTGACACGTGAAACGAGGATTTGTATCGATTAATCTCGCGAAGGAAAACCCCGCCTTTCTTTTTTAACACTACTACTCCTAGTATGTAGTACTACGCACTTATCCTATTTGGGTCTAGGCCTTGCATTGCCATACTTCGCCACACATTTTTGCCAAGCTTGCCCAAAGTTTTCAAAATGAAAAGGAGGTACACTTGCGCACGGCTATCGCGGTCACACCGCACAATCACACAGTTGCTCCTGCACGCTGCGGTCGCACCACACCCTCACATGCACAGTCGCTCCTGGACGCCGCAAACCCAACCAAGGGAACGCACCCTCACTGACACGTGCTGTCACATGTGAACAAACCAAACTCAGTCATCCTACCGCTGACACATAATTTTCGTTCATAGAGTATGTTTATCCAACCGCATGTTGGGGAGTATCCGTACGGCCTGTGCGGTGGTCTGTTGGGAAAGAAGAAGAGGTGAGGAAGAAGGGTTAGGAGACGTAGGATATTCGTCCAACCGCCTGAAATGGTAGACTGACCCAAGTCAGGCGACTTGCATAACAATATATGTTTTTACTACACAGCAAAAGATCCATAAAAACAACAACATAAAGGAAAACTATCACTGCTCGCGGAACGAGACGGCCTCGTCATCTTTGGCTGCCGACGCGAACCAGCCGTAGCTGCCGATGTGTGTCTCCGCACCATGGTTGTCCTCGGCCTCCAGCTACTCATTCACACGGAGCGTGCGGGTGCTCTGCACGGACGAGAGCACCGCCCGGTTCAAGTCGAGGACGTCCGGTTCCGCCTACAGGAGGGCCTCGATGGCAGCGGCATCCACGCGCTCCGCGTTGAGTCGAGCCTCCGCCACCGGTTCGAGTCCAGGACGTCCAGTTCCGCCTGCAGGAGGGCCTCGATGACAGCGGCATCCGTGCGCTCCGCGTCAAGTTGAGCCACTGCCGCCCGGTTCAAGTCCAGTACGTCTGGTTCTGCCTGCAGGAGGGCCTCGATGGCAGCGGCATCCGTGCGCTACGCCTCAAGCTGAGCCTCCGCCGCCCGGTTCACATCCACGACAGCCGGTTCCGCCTGCAGGAGATCCTCGATGGAAGCGGCATGCGCGCGCTCCGCGTCGAGTTGAGCCTTTGCCTCCCGGTCCTCCTTTAGTATCGCCAGGTAGAATGGCTGGTCCGCCTGCACCATGAGGGAGTCGGACGCCGGCACGAAGTTGACGTCCATCGTCTCATACCCATCAGGGGCCTTCTGCGCCGCGACCTCCCCCATGAACATTGGATCGGCTTCCTCCTCCTCGTAGGTTGGCTCCAAAGAACTCGGGGATTGGCCTGCCGCAAAGCGAGGTTGGGAACGGAGGTCTCTGGCGCCGACCGCCGCCGCGATTTCTGCGCGGCACTCCGGCGTCAGCATCTTGTAGTACGTTATCTTGCGGCGCACCATGGCTTTCCGGTGAACTAGGGGACGCTTGATGCGGGCTAGGGGATCGAAAGGTGGGGGAAGGGGCTGGAGATTAGCTGTGGTTTTAGGGCAGTGGCTGGCGTAGGCCGAGCAGCGAAGGTTCTGGTGTGAATAGTGGTTCCGGTGACGACCGGGTCAATCGGTTTTGACTGTAGATCGCTCTTGTCATGTTCGCGTTGCAGTCCGGCACGCTGGACCCTCCACATCACTCACCGAATGGAATGCGCTTCGTCTTGTGTTTTCTCTCTCTTGTGGGACCGCAGTTGAGAGCAAACCGACATCCCTCCCCCTTCCCCACCCGCGTCATTTTATGTGGAGTAAATAAAAACAGAGGGAGTATACTACGGATGAGGATCCCCTGACGTGGTCGAACCCATTGAGTAACTGACATGCGGGGCCTAGCAAGCATGGGGTCTACTAGTAAGTGACCGAAAGGGACGGTAAGGCAGGGATATGTATGTGAACGGAGCTTCCAATGATATAATTTTCACATTATACATCTCATGTACTATTAATCTTGTCAATAGTCAAATGCGGTTTTGAAAAATGCATCAGAGCATGGTTAATAATATAGCCAGTTGATGGCTATAAGGAACTACCATGTCATCTATAGCCATCATCTATTATATGCACTCATACACCCGCAAAAAAATTATAAGGTTGGCTATTGTATTAGTACTTTTTTCCATCTTCTCTCCATCTCTTTCTTCATATTTATTGTACGTATTTAACTAGGAATGCGTATACAGCTAGGCTCTCGCATGAGAGCTCACTCCCCTTACTTTTTCACATCTCTCTCCTCCACATAGGCCCTATATAAATGGAAGGAGGGAGTACAACTATGAGCACTGCATACTCTAGTACAGATGTTGTCAATACTCCACTAGTACTATTGGACAGGGAGCTTAAAAAAGTTACTATTGGACTGGCTATACGTGGCGAAATCCTAGTAGGAAGAGCATGCGCGAGAACAAGCACATTCACGTGGTTGAAAACAAATTGGAAACCATCTCGAGTACAAATCTAGGAGTACGTACGAATCTAACAATATTGATTGGGTGTTGTTGAATGTTGATACTTTTTTTATCAAAGTAGAGATACTTTGACTACACATAATACTTATATGTAAACTAGAAAGGATAGGAGGGAGTATATTGTACGTTAAAAAACGAAACGAACATTGAATACCCTTTATATATGATTTGCAGATGCTACGATCACCGGTTCAAAATTTTGAATCCGCCTTAGGTATCACACATGCCCCCACTCGTTCTCTCTTGATTTCATCTCGGGGTCCGAAGATCGATTGAAAGAGGACTAGGGTGGGTACAATACGTTCGTTTCGCTTATGAACATACAATATACTCCCTCTAATCCCCACAGACCCCCCCCCCGTGGGTCATTTCTATCATAGAAACAGACCAAACCTTTATCTTCTCACACGACACGCAATTGATCTCTGAACATTAATTGCTCTCGTCAACATGTGTTGGGGCATGAACCGAATGGGATGCCAAAACTAAGACGCGAAGCGACGCGTAGTGGAGGCAAAGTGAAACTTCAAACGAACCATTTGTTTGTATGCATGTCGGACAAATTATAAATAAACATTGGAAATTCAAGCATGGTCAAGGCCCACAGGCGAATGATACTCGTCGGAATGTTCAAATGAGGCATGCGGGAGGATGGACTCGGCCGGAGGGCGACATGATCGATGGAGAAGAGGGTTGGAGAGGAATGAGAATAAAGCAAACGCCACATGATTATACTTGAACGGCTCAAATAAACAATAAGTTGTCTCGCTTGGCCGACATAGTGAAAGGCCTAATGCGCAACGCGGAGCACTAACGCTCGAATATGGCCGGGAAACCAGGGAAACCGACATGTGGGGCACACCTGTCGGGACGATGTAGCGCAAACTAGTCCAATGGAGGAGCTGGCCCACGACCTCCTCACCACCGGCAACCATTCATGTGGGTCATGGGGGCCAACAACGTGGCGCAGCTCCAGCACCGCCTCTGGACACGGCGACCGCGGTGAGCGACACGCTCATCGTCGCTAGACACGGTCGGTTTTAGTGTGCCAAGGGTGACGTTAGTGCTGTGACATGACATACAGTATGTTTGGTTTGTGCCCAAGGTTGCCCCATCAAATCATTGGGTAGCCAAAATTTTGGTTGCCCATGATTTGGCCGACATCTGCAAGAAAAATGAACTAGAGTTGGCTAGAGTTCATTGGCATGCCAAAAAATGGCAACCATCCATTTTTGGGTCATGACCACAACCTCAAAAAAATGGCAACCATCCAAACAAAGACCAATCTTTGGGTCATGACCAAAATTTTGGTAAGGTGCACTTTGGCCACAATCCAAACACACCCCAACACCCGGCTCGTCGAGGATGCACGGGGCGCCAGGACGCGTCCGCAGAGTGGTGTAGCACGGCCAACTTCATCCTCAGGACCTAAGACCATGCAGGGTCGTCTTGCTTTTTCAATGACATGCGTCGATCGCATGTGAGCAAAGGACATCTCCAACATTGCCATGACCGCAGCTGACTACCCTGGCACACCAAAAACCCTCGTCCCTCGCACCGTCACGCGGTGCGTTCCCAGCCGACGCCAGCTGCCTGCATTCATGCCGTCCATTTGTATGTCGTTGTTAAGAGGCTCGGTGCCCGAGGAACCAACTCCGGTGACTTAATGACGCACCAGGATGCTTGGCCTCACTGGAATGCGCTACTTAAAGCGGCAACGCCCAGCTAACCTCCACACCATAGCGCATCATCCTCCTACCTGGCACCACATCCGCCATGACCGCAAGCGCGAACGCTCTGCAGGAGAGCTTGTCTTCGGGGATGGAGCTTGAGGTCGCCGCCCTCGCTCAAGTCGTCGCCCTCGCTCAAGTCGCCACACAAGCGGTGGCCACGCTTGCGGCCGACGACGGGAGCACCGTCAACCACGCGTCCTACTTGCCGTCGTCCAACATCCGGAACCGCCGAGGTCGGGGACTCCTCCAAGGATGAGTAGGGCATGGGAGGCGGCAGGCATGGTGTGCCAACTGGTCGACCCGTCTCCCGTGTTCTACTTTTCCTCGCTGGAGACCGCACCTTCACTTCACGGGTCTTGAACCCCGCCCCCGTACATGGAGATCACAGATGGAGGACCTCAGTCGTTGCCGTAGAATAGGTTTAGGGTCGGGTTTCTTTTATTTTTCTGTCCTATAAAAGTTTGAAATGTAATGAAAATCTGCCGTGTTTGCATTAATCTCGGCCGGTGTATATGAACTTTGACAATAATATAGTATATTGTAGGAGTACTAGCAAGATGCCCGGGCGTTGCACGGAAGATCAAGATCTTGTGGGAGAAAAGGATGAACGAGGGAAGGCCTTATCTGCAAATGCACATTCACGCATTTCACATTTTTCTACATCTACGGGAACCTACGAAAGGGTTAACGTAAATTGCCTCTCTATCTCCTCCCCTGATTTTCATGGTGGTGGGCCCCTCTCTCCCCCCAATCTACAATCAACAGCTCACACGTTTCACAATATGTTAATTACGTAACTGGGACTACGTAGGTGTAGCATTACTCGTCCTAAAAACCCAACTAAGCCAACCTCCCAGCATATAGCGTGGGAAAAGACCCGGTCGCGCCGTTTTAGTCGGGATTACCGGATTACTAGTAGTAGTATCGATGGATCGCGCGAAGCAACAAGTTTTTTTTAAGGGGGCGAAGCACCTAGTTTAAAAGAAAAAAAGGCGGTACACTCACAGCACCCCTGTCGCAGTCGCATTGCACCGCACACACGTTCGGTCCTGCACAGGGCTCACGCAAACGGAACGTGCTTCAGCTTGCCTCTTCACTGAGACGTGGGATTGCACTTGAAGAAACCGACCATGCGGCAAACTCCCCCCTCTCACCATGTGAAAATCCTCCCCCCACCCAAAAATTCCCCCCAAATCCTAGATTCAACCGCCCTTCGGCCAACTAGCCAATAATATTCCCCAAACACGCCTCCCCCCGCCCCCCTCCACTCCATTCGCTCCGCCAAAGCCACGCTCCCCGCCATGCTGATACGTCGGCTCCGTGGTTCATCGAGGGGACGCACGGCGATCCTTTTGCTCCCACAGTACGCTCTCGTAGACTGTCGTCCTCTAGCCGCGCCGCCACCGCTGGCGACGTTCTTGTGGAGGCGCACTGCGGTCAGTGCCGCCACCGCTGGCGACGTTCATGTGGAGACACACGGCGGTCAGCTTCTCCCACAGTACGCGCATTCTAGACTGAGGCCCCGTGCATGTCGGTGTAGTGCTGAATGTTATGCTGTTAATCTCACTGTTTGCCGAAGTAGTTTACAGTCAATATGCTCTGCTTAAGAAGCTTCCTTGCCCTGTTTTGCACTCAATCTGCTTAGCTGAGATGGCATGCCAGGGCCGATTAGTTGCTAAAATATCCTGCCATATATTTATTGTGACGTAGATTGCCATGGTCTAGTAGCCAATCTGTTAGGTGAAATAGCTCTACACCGTTTTATACTCGATCTTTGTTGCTGCGATGGCCTTCGATAGTTCGATGGCTGTGTGCTCAGCCTCATTGACTACTGAAACAGCCTGCCATAATTTAGAACTCAAATTTGTTTGCTGAATTAGATTTACATATATTTCGTTACTTAGATCTGCTCGTCCAAATATCTTGCCATAGCTTTAGACATCGACCTAGGTATTTTCTTCTGGATTTCATAAAAAAGCATATATGTTTTTCCTGTAATATCTAGTAGAAGAACTAATTTGTATGTCTAACAGATGGACATGACTTGGATAACTTCTGCTCAAAGATTCTCCGCTGCATATGTCGAGGGGGTTGAAAACTTCATGAGCTTTATCAGAGCTAAGTATGGTGGTCCAAAATCAGATGTGCTCTGCCCGTGTAGCAGTTGTATGAATTCAGTTACAAGACCCCAGTCAACTATGCAAAATCATCGACACTTGTATGGGATGTCGGTCACATATACTAGGTGGGTTCATCATGGTGAAGCTGTGAACGTCAATGTTATTGACTACGTGGAAGAAGCAGATCACCATCTTGATCTGCCTGATGCTCAGGTGGAAGAGGAGGAAGAGGTGGTGGCGGAGCCAGTGAGTTTGACCAACATTGAAACAATGCTACGAAATGCTCGTGCATTCCGTGAACTTTCACCTGTAGAAGAAAAACGGTGGGCCGCATGTTGGAACAATGCAACGTGGCTGTCACCCCAGGAAATAAGATGTCAGTATTCTCAGCAATGGTCATCTTTCTTCAGGTGAAGACATCTGAGCGGATGACCAACAAATCATTCGATGCGATGTTGGCTGCTTTCTGCAAAGCTTTCCCGGATGCGTCTGAGCTGCCACACACCTATAGTAAAATGAAGAATTTCCTTCATGCAGTTGGAATTGGATATGATATGATCCATGTTGTTAAGAATAATTGTGTTCGGTTCCGGAAGGATTATGCCAACTTAAGTGAATGCCCAAAATGCAAATCATCAAGATGGAAAGATGGCAATGCTGTGAAGAGGATTCCTCATAATGTTCTGAGACATTTTCCAATTACACCAAGATTGCAGAGGTTGTTTCATGATGCTGAAACAAGAGAGGATGTACTGTGGCATTCTAGGAACCGGGAGTACAGAGATCAGAATGTAATGAGCCATCCATCACATGGTAGTGAGTGGAAAAGCTTCAGTCAGAAGCACGAAAAGTTTGCTGCTGACCCAAGAAACATTAGACTTGGCTTAGCTTCAGATGGATTTAACCCATTTGGCCACCAGAGCGCCACATATAGCATGTGGCCAGTGCTTGTTATCCCTTACAACATGCCTCCAAATGTCTGCACCAAAGAATCAAACTACATGATGGCCTTGCTCATCCCAGGTCCAAAAAGTCCTGGAAAGGATTTTGATTTGTTCATGGAGCCTCTTGTGGAGGAACTTCAACGACTATGGAGGGGTGTTCTCACTCGAGACCAATATAGAAGCCCATCAGCTGATTTCTTTCTGCGTGCTATTATAATTTGGTGCATCCATGATTATCCGGCTTTGGGCACTATGTCAGGGCGAACGACACATGGTTACAATGCATGTGTTCGCTGTGACAGGAATCCGCTGTCATATGCAATACTTAGCAAGATCTATTACATTGGACACTGCCGTTTCCTTGCCAAGGACAAGCCGCATCCTAGAAAATACCGAAGACATGTGTTCAATGCAAAGCATGAAAACCGTGATGCGCCAAAGAGGCTCACCACCGATGAGTTGCAAGTGGAATTAGAGAAGGTCAAACATATTACACAAGGAAACCATCCTGATAATGGTAGCGGGAAAAGGAAGCCTGGCAGGGCAGAAGAGAGATTATTATGTACCCGCAGGTCCACTTTGTGGGACTTGGAGTATTAGAAAGATTTGGATCTGCGGCATAATCTTGATGTGATGCACATCGAGAAAAATATATGTGACACCATTATCGGCACACTTCTTAATATTGAAGGCAAGATGAAAGATACCTTAAAATCTAGGATTGATTTGACACACCTGGGCATCAGACAGGGTTTGCAGGTGCAAGATGAAGGTAAACCACGGGATATGGCACCAACTGTGTACGTCTTGGACAAGGTAAAAAGAAAATAATTTTGCAAGGTCCTATCACGTGTGAGATTCCCACATGGATTTTCTTCCAACCCTGAAACGAGTGTCAGTGCAGATGGAGACAAGGTACAAGGGTTGAAAACTCATGGCTGTCATGTCCTACTTCAAAGGGTTTTACCTATTATCCTTAGAGGATTGGATGGCCATGACTTATACAGAGCAGTTGCAGAGTTGGGACAATTCTTCAGGGAACTCTGCAGTAGAAATATCAGGATAGATGCTTTGGAGCGTCTTAGAGACAAGATACCAACTATCTTATGCGACCTTGAGAAGATATATCCTCCAGCCTTCTTTGATGTGATGGTGCATTTGGCTGTTCATCTACCTGATGAGGCACAACTTCGAGGTCCATTACAGTATGGTTGGATGTACCCTATTGAAAGGCGGCTAGGCACTTTCAAGGGCTATGTTAGGAACAGAGCTAGACCCGAGGGTTCCATTGCAGAGGCCTACATTGCTACAGAAGCGTTGACATTATGCTCAAAATACATTGAAACAACTGATCGGCTTAGCAAAGACATGGATGAAGACAATCCCGGGCTCAATGTTTTCAATTATTCTGTTCGAGTTACAGGGAAGAGTCGAAAAGAGGACAAACCTAAAGATTTGGACAAAATGGTTTGGTATGTGTTGAATAACTGTCCTGAGATACTACCTTATATCAAGTAAGTGCTAAGTACTGCAGCTTATACATCATAATCTACTAAACTTGCAGCACATTCTTATATATTTAGATGTTTGACGCGATCACTATGTTATGCAGCATCTACAAAAAGGAGTTACTGCCGCAAAATCGAAGAAACATTGACAAACTGGTTATTGCAGGATTTGTGAAATGGTTCAAGAGCCATGTAAGCTTTTGAATTGCACTGTCAGTTTTTTTAATATATTGAGTACATAAGATGATCAGCTTGTCTATTTTCTAACCATAGGTTAAGAAGATGCGAGAGTATGGGCAAGCAGTTGATGATGCCCTTTACTCACTAGCAATGGGTCCTGATACTCGGGTAAGACATTATGAATCTTGCGTTTTGGAGATGTGCGCTACAACACCCTTGCATGAGACGAAGGCAGGAAGACACAAAACAGTGCCATCATGAGCAATATACATATGACAAAGAGACAATTGAAATGTATGCTAACATAACAGACATTGTTCAGTTGTAGTATATCTCCAGTTTCGAGGATCATCGGTGTGTGGTTCTGTTGTGCTGTCGTTGGTATAACCTGTTTTCCAGGATCGCAAAACCCAGAGCTGATGATTATTTCAAATCCATCAATGTCAAGGCGGCGTACTAGGCCAATGAGCCTTTTATTTTGGCAAATCAAGCAACACAGATATTTTTCTTGGAAAACACATCTGCACGTAGCGATGACTGGAGAGTAGTGCAAAGGTTTGAGCAGAGGAATTCGTTTAATGAAGTTGCACAACAAGACGATGCTTACACTGCTCCTGATGTACAAGATAACACAGATGTTCCTGATATCTTTGAGAACCATCACGTCAATGACGCTGGTGAAAAGATTGCTTGTCGTGCTGTGGACATACAAGAGTTGATCAAGAAGAAGCCAACGTTCGAGGACGTTGAGGACGACGAAGAAGATGACACCATGGGGAATTATGATTCAAACTGATACACATGGCGAAGATGTTGACGCTGCTTCTACGGATGATGATTACATTGCTTTTGTCGTATTTGCCTGTCAGAAGATGTTTTATTATCTACTGTGTGAAATTGTGTTTGCTATGGCAACTGAAACCTGATGAACATGTTGTTTAGTATTTTCCTGTGAGAACATCACTTGTTATGTATGCTGATTTGGGTTTGGTGATTGTATGATGACTAAAACATGATGACATTGTTGTTTAGTTGTACTCATATTTGGCTGTGAAACTTGAATTTGATGACATAGTTTGCTGTTAGACTGCAATTTGCTCGACGTCTTCGAATGAGAACAAAGCTGACCCGACAGGTCCTCTGCTAATTTATTTATTTATTACCAAAAGGGCCTCTGCTATTTATTTACTTATGAGCAAAAGGGGATACCCCCTGATTTCTGTTAATAGAAATCATTAGATGTTAACAACACTACGCCCAGCCTGCTACACAGGTTTCATTCATTGCTAGTTTCAGCAAAGTACTCATGTCATAGCGACTGAATACATAACGAGTGCTACATACACTGCAAATAAATAGACAATCATCCTACAGAGCACATCGATCTTGCCCATTATCTTCACAAGCTCTGTCATCTCCTCATTGCTGTCAAGGCCATTCAACAGCTGTTGCTTGGCCATGATCAGATGAACTGCATCTTTAACCTTCTGCTCTACATCTTGCTCTTTTGTCGTTCCTCCAGTTACTTGTCCAACACCCCAACCTGCTGGTATTGGGATTCCTCGGCTAACCAAATAATCAGCGTAGTTGCACTCCCCCACATCAGCAACTTCCCAGAAATACAAGTCACACGAATCTTCCCTTTTCTGCACGAATCAAATTGGAAGATCATCAACCAAACTATTAAAAAAATCAGCAAATGAAAGCAGCAGAACAACACTTAAACATATTATTACCCCATGATTCGGGCATTTGTAGAAGACTCGGCCAGGGTTGAGGATTGTGGTTGAGACGCGACGAATGACTCTACGTGATTTGCAGAAGTGGCACCACACCAATGGTAGCGGGTTGCGATGAGCAACAGATGACCCACAAGTATAGGAGATCTATCATAGTCCTTTCGATAAGTAAGAGTGTAGAACCCAACGAGGAGCAGAAGGAAATGATAAGCGGTTTTCAGCAAGGTATTCTCTGCAAGCACTGAAATTATAGGTAACAAATAGTTTTGTGATAAGATAATTTGTAATGAGCAACAAGTAACAAAAGTAAATAAAGTGCATCAAGGTGGCCCAATCCTTTTTGTAGCAAAGGACAAGCCTGGACAAACTCTTATATGATGTAAAGTGCTCCCGAGGACACATGGGAATATCGTCAAGCAAGTTTTCGTCACGATCATATGATTCACGTTCGGTACTTTGATAGTTTGGTATGTGGGTGGACCGGTGCTTGGGTGCTGCCCTGACTTGGACAAGCATTCCACTTATGATTAAATTCTATTGAAAGCATCTGCAACTACAACAAAAGTATTAAGGTGAACCTAACCATAGCATGAAACATATGGATCCAAATCAGCCCCTTACGAAACAACGCATAAACTAGGGTTTAAGCTTCTGTCACTCTAGCAACCCGTCATCTACTTATTACTTCCCAATGCCTTCCTCTAGGCCCAATAATGGTGAAGTGTCATGTAGTCGACGTTCACATAACACCACTAGAGGAGAGATGCTATGTCTTGAGCTTGCGTTGGTTTTCCCCGAAGAGGAAGGGATGATGCAGCAAAGTAGCATAAGTATTTCCCTCAGTTTTTGAGAACCAAGGTATCAATCCAGTAGGAGGCCACGCTCAAGTCCCTCGTACCTGCACAAAACGATAGCCACTCGCAACCAACGTGATTAGGGGTTGTCAATCCCTTCATGGTCACTTACAAGAGTGAGATCTGATAGATATAATATTTTTGGTATTTTTGATATAAAGATGCAAAGTAAAAAGTAAAGGCAAAGTAAAAAAGCAAAGCAAGATTAAAGTGATGGAGATTGATATGATGGGAATAGACCCCGGGGCCATAGGTTTCACTAGTGGCTTCTCTCAAGAGCATAAGTATTCTACGATGGGTGAACCCTAGGGGGGGCGCCCCCCACCCTCGTGACCTCCTCTTTGACTCCCTGGAGTAGGGTTCAAGTCTCCTGGATCAAGTTCGGTGAGAAAATCATGTTTCCGAAGATTTTATTCCCTTTGGACTCTGTTTGATATTCTGTTTCTCCGAAACACTGAAATAGGCAAAAAAATGGCAATTCTGGGCTAGGCCTCCGGTTAATAGGTTAGTCCCAAAAATAATATAAAAGTGGAAAATAAAGCCCAATATCGTCCAAAACAGTAGATAATATAGCATGGAGCAATCAAAAATTATAGATACGTTGGAGGCGTATCAAGAGACAACATACATCTCATCAAAATATCGAAGGAATACCAAATTCACATGACTACTAATAGCAAGACTTCTCCCATGTCCTCAGGAACAAACGTAAGTACTCACAAAGCATATTCATGTTCATAATCAGAGGGGTATTAATATGCATATAGGATCTGAACATATGATCTTCCACCAAATAAACCAACTAGCATCAACTACAAGGAGTAATTAACACTACTAGCAACCCACAGGTACCAATCCCGGACTTGGAGACAAGAATTGGATACAAGAGATGAACTAGGGTTTTTAGAGGACATGGTGTGGGTGAAGATGTTGATGGAGATTGCCCTCTCCTGATGAGAGGAGCGTTGGTGATGCTGATGGC
>NC_057794.1:374507642-374668796 GCF_018294505.1 Triticum aestivum
CCGGATGGAAGTTTCCCCAGCAGAACAGCTCCGCCAGAGCCCTAGATTGGTTCCGCCTCGTGGCGGCGGAGTCTCGTCCGGAAAGATGGCTTATGATTTTTTTTCTCATCAAAAGACTCCATATAGCAGAAGATGGCCATCAGAGGGCCACCAGGGGCCCCACGAGGTAGGGGGGCGCCCAGGGGGGTAGGGCGCGCCCCCCACCCTCGTGGGCAGGGTGTGGCCCCCCTGGTGAACTTCTTGCGCTCAGTAATTTTTATATATTCTAAAATTGACTTCCATGAAATTTCAGGACTTTTGGAGCTGTGTAGAATAGGTCTCCAATATTTGCTCCTTTTCCAGCCCAGAATCCCAGCTGCCGGCATTCTCCCTCTTTATGTAAACCTTGTAAAATAAGAGAGAATAGGCATAAGTATTGTGACATAATGTGTAATAACAACCTATAATGCAATAAATCTCGATACAAAAGTATGATGCAAAATGGACGTATCAGCAACCGGCTGCGGTGCGCGTGCCGACGGGGGTGTGATGAGACCCACAGGCGATGGTACGGGTGGCGACTTGGCGCATATTTGGTTGTTGCCTGCTGAAGAGCAGGTGGACGAGCAGCCAGCGGACATGGTTGCTGCGGCCAGAGCTTCTGATGCTAGGCAGAGTAAGTAGAGAAGAGGAGAAGCGAACGTTGGATATGTCAGTTTATTACTTGCAGAGTAGCATAGCACCATATATAGTCATAGTCTAGGTTTGTATTCAAAGCAGCTACAGGAGCACGTCTCTCTTTTTTCTAAAACTAAGCAACGTCTCTTTACTGGTACACTAGCTTGTTCTGTACGCCTTCTCAAGTCTTTGATTCCTCCACCTGACATCTGGGACCCACCAGAAGGGCCTCTGTATTTCGTGAAAAAATGTGCCCCCTGCTGACAGGTCGGACCCACCAGCTATCTTCGCACGCAAGGAAGTGCCTCCTTATTACGCACAAAAAAATGAATACTCCCCCTCCCAGCTGGAACCCAGCATCGTGGGAGGCTGACTTGTGGGCCTACCAAGTTGACGGGGATGGAGGGCTTTGTCAACTTAGTCAATATAAACGATCCTGGCTCTAGTTACCGTACGATGTTCATCCAATGGCAGTAGTGCTTCTTCAACATCTGGTCTTCTTGATCCAGCCGCCCAAACCAGCGCCGGTCGTGCCGCGTGCTCCTGCCTCCTGTGGCCAGCTGTGATGCTGCGGAGGCCTCACCGCCCCTACTACTCCCACCGCTGGCCAGGCCATCCCTCTACTCACCCACACCCCCTGTTATTCTGCGGCGACGGCAGCTTCACACCGCAGCCGAACCAGTGAACCCTCGTATTCCTCTCCGCGTGGTCATCCACTGCCGCTTCTTCCCCGGCTCCGCGTCCTCCCCTTCCTAGGCCTCGTCATCATCCACCGCCTTGGTGCTCTCGGTGCGGCATGGTCAATGTGGTCAACGATCGACTTCCATCAGAAGAGTACCGTACATGGAGAGGATGACAACTGGGTCCATGGCCACAGCCCAGTTTTTTTTTGTGATTTGCCAAGTAAGTCGCTTTGTCAGGCCTGTTGGGTTGCAAATATTTCAAGACGAGGAGAGCTTCATTCGGCTGGCCGAGAAAATGGCCTATCAGTAATGAGAAATGGGTTGTACATTTTTAAAACACATCAAACCGACAATTAGTTTCAAATTTGTTTTTTTTTCATTTCAAGATTTTAAATTGCATTGATTTTTATGCGTGGACAATTTGTTGGATTTTATATTGATATACATTTATTTTTAAAATCAGTTTGAATGTGACTCGAAATTTCTGGATTAAAAACAGTTCAGACCGCACCGAAATATGCAAAATTTCGTATAATTTTTTAACTGTGGCCACAATATGGGCTGTAATGCTAATAAAAATAATATGGGCTCCAAAAAAACCCTTAAGAATTAGCAAATGGGTTGTAAATTATTAGAAATAATGGTAGATGGGTTGTATGATGTTTTCCACAGATTTGAGGCTTTCCTAAAAAAAGGTTGACGCACAAGCAGTGACTATTGGATGTCCATCCAACGGCCATCGTGCTTCTTCAATCTTCGCTCTTCCTGCTCCAGCCACTCAAACAAGCGCCGACGGGACTGCCTGCTCTCTCCTCCCCGCGGCCGGCTATGCTGCCATGCAGGCCTCACCGCCCCACCGTACTCCCATAGCTGGCCTAGCCATCCCTCTACTCACCCACACCTGCTGTTATTCTCCGGCGACGGCAGACGAACCAGTAAACCCTCGTACAGTCGTACTCCCCTCCACGTGGGAAACAACTACCGAGTCTTCCCTGCCTCCGTGTTTTTCCCTTCCTAGGCCTCGCCATCGTCCACCACCCTGGTGCTCTCGGCGCGGCCTGGTCAACGTGGTCAATGACCGACATGCATCTGAAGTGGACTGTATGTGGAGAGGCTGACAGCTGGGTCCATGGCAGCACGCAAAGGAAATGCCTCCTTATTACACGCAAAATAATGATTCCTCCACCTGACATCTGGGACCCATCGAAAGGGCCTCTGTATTTCGCGAAAAACACGTTACCACCGCTGACAGCTTGGACCCACCAGCTATATCTTCGCACGCAAGGAAGTGCCTCCTAATTACGCACAAAAAATGAATACTCCCCCTGCTAGCTGGGACCCAGTATAGTGGTAGGCTGACTTGTGGGCCTACTAAGTTGACGGGGACGGAGGGCTTTGTCAACTTAGTCAATATGCACGATTCTAGCTCCAGTGACCGTACGATGTCCATCCAACGGCCATAGTGCTTCTTCAACCTCTGGTCTTCTTGCTCTAGCCGCCCAAACCAGCGCCGGTCATGCCTCGTGCTCCTGCCTCCCGTGGCCGGCTGCGATGGGGCGGAGGCCTCACCGCCCCTACTACTCCCACCGCTGGCCAGGCCATCCCTCTACTCACCCACACCCCCTGTTATTCTGCGGTGACGGTAGCCTCACACCGCAGCGAACCAGTGAACTCTCGTATTCCTCTCCGCTTGGGCATCCACTATCGCGTCTTCCCCGGCTCCGTGTCGTCCCGTCCACCGCCCTGGTGCTCTCAGCGTGGCGTGGTCAATGTGGTCAAGGAACGACTTCCATCGGAAGAGTAATGTACGTGGAGAGGCTGACAGCTGGGTCCACGGCAGCCGCAAGGAAGTGCCTCATTACACGGAAAATAATTATTCCTCCACCTGACAGCAGGGACCCATCGGACGGGCCACCGTATTTGGCAAAAAAAGATGTTTCCCCCCTGACTGTTGGGACCCACCAGACGGGCCAATGTATTTCGTGAAAAAAAACGTTCCTCCCGCTGTCATCTTGGACCCACCGGAGGTGCCTCCTTATTACTCACAAAAAATGAATACCCCCCCTGCTAGTTGGGACCCACCTTGGTGAGAGGCTGACTTATGGGCCTACTAAGTTGACGGGGACGGAGTGCTTTGTCAACTTAGTCAATATGAACGATTCTAGCTCCAGTGATCGTACGATGTCCATCCAACGGCCATAGTGCTTCTTCAACCTCTGGTCTTTTTACTCCGGCCGCCCAAAGCAGCGCCGGTCGTGCCGCATGCTCCTGCCTCCCGTGGCCGGCTATGCTGTCGTACAGGCCTCACCGCCCTGCTGTCCCCACTGCTGGCCAGGCCCTGCGGTGACGGCAGCCTCACACCACAGTCGAACCAGTGAACCCTCGTACTCCTCTCCGCACGCGCATCCACTGTCGCGTCTTCCCCGGCTCGGCATCGTCCCCATCCTAGGCCTCGCCGTCGTCCACCGCCCTGGTGCTCTCGGCGCGGCGTGGTCAATATGGTCAAGGAACAACTTCCATCGGAATAGTACTGTACGTGGAGAGGCTGACAGCTGGGTCCACGGCTGTCGCAAGGAAGTGCCTCCTTATTACGCACAAAATAATTATTCCTCCACCTGATAGCAGGGACCCACCGGACGGGCAACTATATTTCGCGAAAAAAACATTTCCCCCTGACTGTTGGGACTTACCAGCTACATCTTCGCACGCAAGGAAGTGCGTCCGGGCAAAAAAAATGATTCACCCCTGACTGCTGGGACCCACCACCTACATCTTCGCAGGCAAGGAAGTGCCTGACAGTCGGGACCCACCTGGTTGAAGCGTACATAGCGTTGTCATTTTGGTCGCGAACGTGTACGTACATACTGGTCGATGTAGAGGTGCGCACGAGTCATAGTAGAGGCGTGCACGTAGCATGTACACGTACGTACATCGGCCAGTGTGCAAGAAAGAAAATATGGCCACATACGTACATATGGGCAGGGTCTCGAACGCCTACTCACGCATACGTACGGCCAGGGCTCGTGTACATGGCTGGGTTGGAATGGAGAAACAGCATCGTCGTCGTGTTCATGGGGAGCCAACCGGCTGGGTCGGAACGGAATGTGTCGTTGTGTTCATCGGGAGGGCTTGGACGGAACAACCGATGGAAACGAGTCCTGGCGTACTGCAGAACGGAGGAAACGGCCTTGTGTTCGACCGACCACGTACGAAACGGGATCTTTTTCATCGGGAGGGGTCTGGCGTACCGCAAAGTGGAGGAAACGGACCTCCTACGGTCGAAACGGGGGTCCTGTTGATCGGGGGGTGTGGCGTACCGCAAAATGGAGGAAACAGACTTGTTTTGGAGCTCCACGGTCGAAACGGGGGTCCTGTTCATCGGGAGGGGTGTGGCGTACCGCAAAACGGGACCCATCGGGGTAATGTTCATCCAGAGGCAACACCACAGGGTCCTGTTCATCCACCCCCACCGGGAACTGTTCATCCACCCCCCGCAATGCTCACTATTCATCCAGAGGCAGCATCGATCGGCTTAAGTTAGCAGCAGTAGCAAAGGAATTGCTCGATCGGGTTCAGTTAATAGCCATGGATCGATCGCTCGGGTTCAGTAATGCGTAGCCTGCAGTGCAATCGCTCGCGTTCAGTTAGAGCCCAACGCCTCGCTCAGGTTCAGTTAGAGGCCAACGCCTCGTACACACACGCGTACGTAGGAGAGAAACGCGCATCGCTCGGCCCCGACCACCCACCGTAACTGGGGACTCCTCGATATTTACATGCCCTCGCTTCTACCATGGTTTTTTCCGTCATGGATGGCCCAAAGAATGTCATGCAGCTGCGTCTCCGGCCCGCCCAGGACGAAAAGCCCATTTTCTGTCATGATTTTTTGTCACTCACCACATCTATAATGATACCGGGTTTTGTCACAATTATCATTATAGAAGTGTCATAAGTATGACAGATTTTTTTTTTCGTTCGGCCCAAAATGTCACGGATGTTTCTTTTTTTGTAGTGATTGTTCTACCTTTAGCTCCTCGCTGGGTTAGACACTCTTACTTATCAAAAGAGGCTACAATTGATCCCCTATACTTGTGGGTTATCATTCGACTACATCAACCGCGTTACTTAATGCTTCCGTTTTTGGTCTACAAGGGTATGTAGACACACTCTCCCCTCTCATTGCTATGCATCCCTAGATAGATCTTGCGTGATTGTAGATTTTTTTGAAATACTATGTTCCCAACAGTGACATCTGAGCCAGGTCTATGCATAGATGTTATATGCATGAGTAGAACACAAAGGAGTTGTGGGCGTGGGTATATACATATTGCTTGCCATCACTAGTTGTTTCTTGATTTGGCGGTATTGTTGGATGAAGCGGCTCGGACCGACATTACATGACCACGTTCATGAGACTGGTTCTACCGACGTGCTTTGCACATAGGTGGCTGGAGGAACACTTAGTGTGCTATCAAACGTCGCAACGTAACTGGGTGATTATAAAGATGCTCTACATGTGTCTCCGATGGTGTTTGTTGAGTTGGCATAGATTGAGATTAGGATTTGTCACTCTGATTGTTGGAGAGGTATCTCTAGGCCCTCTCGGTAATGCACATCAATATAAGCCTTGCAAGCAATGTGACTAATGCGTTAGTTGCAGGATGTTGCATTACAGAACGAGTAAAGAGACTTGCCGGTAACGAGATGGAACTAGGTATGATGATACCGATGATCGAATTTCGGGCAAGTAACATACCGATGACAAAGGGAACAAACGTATGTTGTTATGCGGTTTGACCGATAAAGATCTTCGTAGAATATGTAGGAACCAATATGAGCATCCAGGTTCCGCTATTTGTTATTGACCAGAGATGAATCTCGGTCATGTCTACATAGTTCTCGAACTCGTAGGGTCCACACGCTTAACGTTCGATGATGATATGTATTATGAGTTATGTGATTTGATGTACTGAAGATAGTTCGGAGTCCCGGATATGATCACGGACATGACGAGTAGTCTCGAAATGGTCGAGACATAAAGATTGATATATTGGAAGGCTATGTTTGGACACCGGAAAGGTTTCAGATAGGTTCGGGCATTTTCCGGAGTACCGGGAGGTTACCGGAACCCCCCGGGGAGTTAATGGGCCTTAATGGGCCACAGTGGGAGAGGCAAGGAGGCGGCCAAGTGGGAGGCATGAAGTAACATCCCAAATTTTCAATTTGGAATGTTATACATAGGTCATTCATGCATATCATATTTTACTGCATTTTGTTTTGCGATCCTCGAAATTCTAAGCAACTCCCGGACCCATGGAGAGAGTTGGGAATTTCGATATTTTCATATTTGAATTTTCTCAAATTTTGAAAAGAGGATCAGTTGGTTTTGATTATTTTTCTCTCCAAAAATATTCCATATTAAAATATATGAGAGGAGATAATATGACTTCTCCAAAATAAAATGAATATTGGTGGAAAAATATTAAAATCAATTAAGGTTTCTATTTTGATTTTATTGCAATTTTATTTGAATTATGAAAAAAATGAGTTTTTCAAAATTGCATTAGACGTCCAAATAAATGTTCACATTGTCCATTATATTATTAGAGGACCATGAAAATTTATTTTAGGATTTTTGGAGTGCGTTTAGTATTACTTTTAATTTTTTCTACGTCAGGATATTTTTTTAAAATAAAAAGAGTAACCGACCTACCGGGCTGTGTCCGTACAGGACACTGCACCCGGCCGACCCTTATAAGCCGAGGCCCGAGCCAGCGCCCCAGCCCACCCCAGCGCCCCGCCCCCGAAACCCTAGAGCGTCGCGCCGCCCGCTCGCCCGATCCGCGTCGCCGCCGCCGCTTCGTCGCGCCGCCGCGTCGCCTTGCCGCTACCACCACTGTCCGCCGCGCCGCCCGCCACCGCCGAGGTAGCTGCTTCCACTGGTTTTCGCGAGAAAACCGTTAGGTTTTTTAGAAACCCTAGTTCATTTTTTCTTTTTTTCTAGATCGGTTTTTTCTTGGTTTGGTTAAATAGCGGAAGTTCATCCGTACGTTCGTTTTAACGAACGCCATTCACTCGTTAGCCGCAGACAGCGTACGTTCGTTCGTTAGCCTCTTCGTCAGTTTTCTTTTTCCAGGGTTTTCCGCGATTATTTTCGATCGCGATTTCTGCCTTAATCTCCGTTCTAGTATATGTTTTCGCTCGTTTATCCGAATCACGTGAAACAAGTGCCTAGATCTTTGTCTCGAAGCCCTCTTTCTGTTTAACCAACTTGAACAAGATTTTTAGTACTGTAAAATTTGACTTTAGTCCAGATTAGTAATCGGATCTTGTTTCTTTCGTAGTTTGAGTTTTGTTGCTTCGTTTGATTTAATTCTTTTTGCAAAATGTAGTTCTCCAGTGTAACTTTCTGGTTAGATCTTTTTATTTGAGTTTTCCCTGTGCATCTTTGCTTGATTGCTTATATATGCTATTGTTTTTTTGCGATAGAACACCCGAAGTGCGAAGCATGCTACTACGAGTCTTTAGGTTTTGCAGATCATCAGCAAGGCAAGTAACACTTTGATCATACCCCTTTATTACCCAGTTTTTATGCATTAGTTTCAACCCTCACACATTGCATGAGTAGGATCTCTTAACATGTGGGTTTGGGAAGTAGATGATGAGGTAGAACCTATTACCTGTTTTATTATCAAACCCTTGGGAGTTACTTCTACGTTATGCTTATACTACTATGCTATACTCGTAGACGTGGATTGGGTTTGAGAGTATCCATGACAGATGTGAGTTGTTAATTAATGGTTCAACTTAAGGTGGCAACTTTAATACACATCTGGGTGGATTGCTTGTGGGCACCTGGAGAATCCAGTGTTGTCCTAGGATATCCCGGAGTACCCGTGTGATCATCCTACGGTCCGCCACCCAGGCTCAAAGGGATCATGAGATTATTCATGCTAGAAACTTCCGTGTGCAGCCACAAGCCATTATGGGCTTTGGCACAGTGGAGTAAGTTGCATGACCTCTTCCAGTGGTAGACTAGCAAATGTAGGGGATGTAGGTTGGTACGGTCTACCCAGGGTTAGAGTTAATGCTTCTAAAAGATTGTGTCTCGGTCATCCGTTTCTCAAACACCATGTAGTGCGAGAAATCCAACGGAGGAGATTGAGTCTTGTGGGGAAAAGTGTGCAAACCTCTGCAGAGTGTACAAACTAATCATGGTTAGCTGTGTCCCCGGTTATGGACATCTTGAGTATGTGGTACTTGAATTATTGATTTGATCTCATCACTCTAAAATTAATTTGTTGGGATGTTAATGACTACTTTAATTGGGATTGAGTTGGAGGAACCTTCTCAATGATGTTTCAACTACCATGATAGTTAAATAAAATATATTCCTTTGTTGTAGGGAAAAATTGGCTTTTCGCAAAAACAATATAACCATAGAGCCTCCACCAGCCATATATGCATGTAGTGATAGCATTATCTGTTCGTTGCTCTCTTGTGTTACTTTGCGAGCATATTCCATGTGCTGACCAGTTTTCGGGCTGCAACGTATCATGTTGCAGACTTTTCAGACGATGAGTAAGATGCCATAGGTCGTTTGTCATGCACTCAGCTATGTCATTGGAGTTGATGGACTCACTTTATCTTCCAAGCCTTTCGCTATTATCGTTATTAGATGGCCTTAAGCCATATTTATTGTAATAAGTTCTCTTTTGAGACATTCGATGTAATAAGTGTGTGATTGCTACTCTGTTATAAATCCTTCGAAGTACTGGGTGTGTCAGCATTACCTATCCAGGGATGACACTGAAGCACAGAGACTTGACAGTCTGAGGTCGGGTCGGTACAAGATGGTATTAGAGCACACGCTGAATGTAGGACACGACCACTAAGATGAGCCATAGATCACTCTTCTCTACACAAGGAACAAGTTTACACAGCCGGATGAAGACACCCCGTTTGGACGACACTTGAAGCAAGTCACTAGGTACCTGAACATCAGAATACCAAGCTTCACCGGGACATACACCGCCACTTTACCAGAAGAGGAACGTTGGATGATTCGAGTTCAAGTTCCAGGAAGGACATTCACGCCAGTCACTAAGCCCGTAGAGTTTTCTTTTGATGCACCAACCTAGAGTCTAGGAAAGAGCATGGCAGCCCACATTGCCATGGGACGCATCGGCGAAGTTTACCACAAGGAGCTTAAGGACACTATCTACCAGATATGTGGGCGCCGAGATGAGCAATGGGAGATGATCAGCACCAGGAAGGACATGTCCATTGCAGCATTCATCCAGGAATTAAACCATCACATTCGTCGCCGGGAGAACCAGATGTGCGCAAGCATGATAGATTTGAAGAAGGCAAAAACCAGGATCACAGAGCTAGAAGAGGAGCTTAAGTCTACACGCGATGGATATGAGGAGGAAATGATGATACTTGTGGAGAAGAATGACGACATGACAAGGAAGCTAGGAGTTTTCATGGGAGACCCCGCACCAGGAGGAGAAGACGACGAACCTAAGGAGATTCGTTCTGAAGACTACATCATCATCGACGACACCAACTCCAACCCTGGTAGTAGTGTTGATGACTATGAAGACGAAGCTGGAGCAGATATCATGGAGTCTTCCACCGATCAAAATTTCTAGCAGACCACCATATGATCAGTAGTATTCCCCCATATATATAGAATAGACCGAGCACTATAACGATAGTTACATCGATTGTATGCCCTTGCTTGATTAATTGAGTGATATGATATGATTGTGTTTGTCTCATGTGCATATGGGTAGTGCTTTCTCACTAGACCTCATTATATTCTAATCTCTCCCCTCTAAACCCATCAGATGCCTCCGAGACATGACCCCGGATTTTCTTTCCCACCGGAGCTCACTCAGTTGATCCAACAGCAGAATACACTGATGGAGTTGCTAGATCAGAATCAGGGCAACAACAACAACAACAACAACAACAACAACCACAACAATAACAACAACAACAACAACCCACCGCCACCACCTCCAGTTGACAACTTAGCCCGTTTTCTGAGGTTACAGCCACCGCTATTTTCCAGTAGCACCGAGCCTATAGTTGCGGATGATTGGCTACGTAGGATTGGAAGAGAGTTAACCACTGCCGGTTGCATAGATTTTGAGAAGGTGCATTTTGCCGCACACCAATTGGATGGACCCGCAGCCGCATGGTGGGAGAATTACACAGCCACTTTCCCCATAGCCAATGTCACCTGGGAGCAGTTTCAGCAAGCTTTCCGCACATCCCATGTCTCAACTGGAGCTATGAGCATGAAGAAGCGTGAGTTTCACAACTTACGCCAGGGCAACCGTACTGTAGGTCAGCACATGGAGGAGTTTAGTAAGTTATCTCGTTATGCTCCAGATGACGTGGCCATCGATGCCGCGAAGCAGGAGAAGTTTATGGAAGGGCAGAATGATGAGATGAGCATGCAACTGATGGTGGCAACATTCAACAACTACCAGGAGTTGGTAGATAAGGCTCTTATGATCGAAGGGAAGCAACAGGAGATTGAGAGTAGCAAGAGGAAGTATGGACAAGGGAAGTACAACTCAGGAGCTCAGCAGAAACCCCGTCTCACCCCGAACCCGGGAGGATTTACCCATAACCATGGAGGCCATAACCATAATGGAGGAATTCCGCATAACCACCATGGCACTAGGAATGTAAATTGGAATGGAGCAGGCAGCAATCAGAACCGCTCTAACCCAGCAACACCCTGATACATCTCCGTCGTATCTACTTCTCCAAACACTTTTGCCCTTGTTTTGGACTCTAACTTGCATGATTTGAATGGAACTAACCCGGATTGACGCTGTTTTCAGCAGAATTACCATGGTGTTATTTATGTGCAGGAACAAACGTTCTCGGAATGACCTGAAACTTCACGGGGCAACTTTTCAGAAAATATGAAAATACCTGCAAAAGATGAAGGCCAAGGGGCCCACCACCTCTCCACGAGGGTGGGGGCGCGCCTGCCCCCCTAGGGCGCGCCCCCTACCTCGTGCCCCCCTATTGCCTCTTCGACTCCAACTCCAACTCCATATATTGTGTTTTGGGGAGAAAAAATCAGAGAGAAGAATTCATCGCGTTTTATGATACGGAGCCGCCGCCAAGCCCTAAAACCTCTCAGGAGGGCTGATCTGGAGTCCGTTCGGGGCTCCGGAGAGGGGAATCCGTCGCCATCGTCATCATCAACCATCCTCCATCACTAATTTCATGATGCTCACCGCCGTGCGTGAGTAATTCCATCGTAGGCTTGCTGGACGGTGATGGGTTGGATGGGATCTGTCGTGGCTTTGTCACGGCAGATGTCCTCGTGAAAGGACTTAGTCGTGGAGCCATCGCAACGGGTTAGCTTGAAGAGGTTAAAGCGGACACAGGGACGCAAGAGAGTTTATACTAGTTCGGCCCCTTCGATGAAGGTAAAAGCCTACGTCTAGTTGTGATGGAATTGATGGGGTTTCAATGACTAGGGAGCAAACAACCTTCGCCTAAGTCTCGAGTTGTTGTCTGTTGTCCTGAACCGCCGCCGGGTCGTCCCCTTATATACACGGGTGACACCCGTCGGTTCACAGAGTCCTAACACCGGTTCATATTCGTATCCGGGTTAGTCTCTCCTTATTCCTATCTTACACTACAAGTTTACATACAGATGTCGGTTTACGGCTACAAGTCTTAAACCGACTACGGGCCTCAGGCCCTCATCTATCTTCTTAGGCTTTAACACTCTTGAGTTACTGATGAAGTTAACCCAGCCCACATAGGCCGGTTTACGCCCAATAGTAATATTCCCAACATTAGGCCCCAGATTGATTTGAACGGGTTCATGTCAATCCTTAGCAAAATCTTCATCTTCAACATCTTCTCGTAGTTGCTGAACCGCCATGATGTCATCCTCTCCAATTGCTGTAAACCGAGGTGACGTCATCTGTCATAAAGAAAACATCCATGATATCTCCTTGTTTAATAAACTCACAACAATCGAGGCGACATCTCTGCTTCCGAAATTTTTGGTTCCTGGATTCACACGCCTGACACATGTATTTTTGCCTTATAAATAGGGCCGAAGGGTCATTTCTTTTCTCCCCTTCGTGCCCTTCCTCTTCGTCTTCCTCGCGTCGCCAGTCTCAGAGCTCCGCCGCGGCCGTCGTCTTCTGCATCGACTTTGGCCGCTGCATCAACCTGAGCATACCAGAAAACTGCGGCGACCTTCCGCATCTTCCTCAGCTCTGGTAGGTCTTCTGCTCTTCTCAACATAGATCTATTCTAGGGTTTCGTGTTCTTGCTGCGTTCATCACCTCTTCATGTTCGTATGCTAGCTCCTAGATGCATCTATGAACCCCTTCTCTGTGTAGTGATAACTTTTAGTATCCGCCTTCAGTTTCATGCCTAAAACCATAGATCTCACATATATTTCCGCCCATTGATTCAATACTGTTCAGCTTTGAGCTTTTGAATATTTTCCTTCTTTTCTGAACTTGCTTCAGATCCATCGCTGTAGAGAAATCTTGTGAAATCTGTTTCTGTACACTTACCCATCCGCAATCTCAACTGTTTCAATGCTTAGATCCGGCGGTTTAACTTGGTGTAGAAAAAATTAACAAACCGGTATATACCATTAGTCCCCTTGTTGAACCGCTAGATGCTATTGCTTTATAAAACTCTGGTTTAGATAGAGTTGTCTCCGGTTTAACATTGCACATACCAGTGTACTTTAATCAATGAATTCTTGAACCGGAATCACCTATCTTGTAGATTTCATCATGGCTAAGCAAGTATATGAGTGCAACTGGGTTCCTTCTCGCGTCACAGAGACTCAACTGAACAATTTAGTCCTAATCGGCGCCTTAGGCAGCAAAGATACCATCCATTGGAGGGTCCCTGGCAAAGAATGCCCTCCCACACCTCAAGAAGGAGAGGTCGTCGTTTTCGTAGATCACTTAGCCCGGGGCTTTAAGCCACCCGGTTCTAAATTTTACCGGGATGTTTTAGCCAATTTTCAACTCCACCCTCAAGACATTGGCCCCAACTCTGTTACAAACATGTGTCACTTCCAAGTGCTCTGTGAGGTGTTCTTTCAAGAGGAGCCCACAGTTGAGTTGTTCAGAGACTACTTCCATCTAAACCGCCGCACTGAGTTTACTGACGGTTCCAATACGGAATTGGGTGGTGTGCCGATTCAGAAAAGGAAAGAAGTTACATACCCTCACGCCAAACTGCACAGCCACCCCAAAGAGTGGAATCAAACATGGTTCTATTGCAAAGACACCTCCCCTGGTGATGAAAATCCTTCGCCTGGCTTTCGTCCGGAGCGGCTTAGCAATACACACCCCTTTCTACAAAGGTTGACTGCCAAAGAGAGAAGCAAATACGCTCCTCAACTGTCCAAGCTCAGAGCCTTCATGGCCAATGGTTTAACAGGGGTTGATCTCGCTCGCTGTTGGATATCGTGGAGCATACTGCCCCTTAGTCAGCGCTCTGGTTTGATGTGCGAGTATACTGGCAGTGTTGATGACCCACTGCGACATGCTAACATCCAGCTCACCGACGAAGAAATCACAGAGGCTGTGAATAAAATGCTGAATGAACCGGAACACGTCTGTGCTCGAACCGGCCTGCTTCCCTTCTGTGCCACCAACAAACCGCTAGCTGTAAGAGTTTGATTTTTCTTTTTACTGAACCTGTTATTGATATATCTGGTCATTGTTTAATATCAATGTCTGTTTAAACAGGGCAATGATCCGTTTTGGAGCAAGAAGCTTTCCCAGGAGAAGCCAGAAAAAACAGACAAACCGGAAAGACCAACCCGGCCAAAGACTAAAGTCGTGAAACGGCCTGCTCATAAGAAGAAAACTACTGCATGTTCTGATCCGGCCGCTGATGATGATGTGGGTAATCCGGATCTTGAGGTAGAGCTTGACTCACTTGGCTTATTTTTCACACGCCTTATTGATGATGACATTTGTCAGGATGATGCCGAAACCAGCCATGCTGATGCTGCAGAGGTAATTACTCTCTCTTCCGATTCAAATCCTTTGCCTTCGCTAAAAATCCGTCAGGCAAACCGGAAGGTTAAATTTTCTCATCCTCTTGCTTACTTGGATCCCAAATTTCTTATGAAGACCCAACAGCACGAAGCTCGCCGCACAACCCGGCACAGCGGCCAGGTAGTTACCTCCGCCTGTTTATCGAACATTCTGGTTTGGAAACGCCGTTCAGAGGTCTCTAATTTGCTTGTCAGTGCTTGTCCTCAAGCGGGTTGTTTTCGTCAACCTCTTAATCCATCTAACTCCGATTATCAGGTTACTTCCCACTCATCCTCTGGCGAGTCATCGGCTACTCAGCTACCACCGCTCAAAACGGTGCTTGGGTAAGCTATACTTATCATAATATTTCTGGTACATCACCTTGGAACATATGCTGTATTTGACTTTGTTATTCCTTTCAGGGCCAAGCCTAGGCCGAGCAAGAAGGCTCGCCTGGATAAAGCGGCCGAGGAGGACGCCGTCGCTGAACCGGGTAAAACACCAGATCTTGAAGCGGCTATTCATGAAGATATACCCAATGATCCATCGCAGCAGGATGACGATTTTATTGCTGAAGAAAGGCCTATTGACACCTCAGGCCCTGTCAACCAGCCCACAATCCCCATCCGGATTGAGAAATACACCAGTCCATCAAAGCCTACTGATAAACCAACGGCCCCAGTGCAAACCGGCAATGCCAAGGATGATGAGGTTGTCATTACTGGCATTGGTCGCATAGAGCCAGGCAATCCCGTTGCTTTATCCAGACACACTGCCAAGGAAGAATTTGCTGCCATTGGCAAGGGAAAATGGAATGCCGATCTGACAACTTATGCCGCTCTGAACGCCCAAGATCTCCATTCTGGCTATCTGAACCGGCTATACACCAGCCGTGACTATGAAGCTGGTCTGGTTAATATGATGAAAGAGAAAGATGAGGTAACTTCCATATGTTTATCTGGGTATGTACTCCTAGCCCCCAAGGGCCGGTTTAGAATCTCCATTCAAACCGGGACTTGCTAATATAAATCCCAATGCTTCGGAATTCGCTGATGTAGCCCCCAAGGGCCGGTTCAACTTAGTGTAGTTAAACCGGGACTTTAAGTAATTGAGATCGCAGCATCAGAATTTATTCGAGCAAATAGCCATTAGCCCCCAAGTGCCAAGTTGAATACTTGTATTGATCTTGGGACTTTATAATCAAGTGAAAGATAAAGATCAAATAGGCATTATCCCCCAAGGGCCAAGTGCATAACTTGTTATGTGGTTGGTACTTCAATTCTTGCACTGCTTGTTGAATCATATAACTGTCTGTATGCAGGCTGAGCTGAAGACAAAAGAAAACCAAGTCGCCGATCTCCAAGAAAATCTGAAATCCCAACAAACTGAAACCTCAAAAGCAAAAGAGAAGTTGACCAGCGCCTTAAGCGTCATGGAACAGCTTAAGGAAGACTTCAAGAAAGAGCGGGCGGGCTGGGCTACTGAGAAGGCTGCTTTGATTAAGCGAGTTGAAAGTGCCAAAGCCGCACTTAAACCGGTGGTAGATGAACTGACCAGCGTAAAGCGTCAAGTGCATGCCATGACTGCCGCCATCTTTGGTAAGCTTTCTTGACTTCTGTAGTAACTTTGGCCTTCTTATGATGTGTCCGGTTTGTGAATCCTTTGTAATGTTGTCGGGACACGCATTGGTCACTTGGGGTCAGATGAGCGGAAGAAGTTGAAGGCTGCCTACACATTGACAGAGCAATTGTATACTGGCGTGCAGTGGATCATCTCAACTGCATCCCACAACAGCTCAGCGCCCACCTTGATTCAAGACACCCTGAAAAGACTGTCTATGCTTCCTGTCCGGGTTGAAGAGCTGAAAAAATCTGCTGCTCGAACCGGTGCTATCAATGCCTTAATCCGGGCAAAAGCGTGGGTGCCGGATTTTGATCCTGTTGAAGCGGCTCAAGGCTACCCCCACTTGAAGGAAGATGGCTCAGAATTCAATGAGGAGGACCTGAGACCGATAAACCGGGAGGTGCGCCCTCTAGCTTGCCAATTGGTGGAAGAGGCAGACTTGTCTCATTATCAAACCCAATATGACAACCAGAACAAACGAGTGGCTGCACCAATTCCTGAAGCAGAGAATCTGATTCCTCCAATCCGTAAGCATACTTACGCTCCTGATATTGAACCGTCGTTGCTGATCCATGATGAAGCTGTCTTTCAAGCCTTAATGGGAATCGACTGGACAACTGTTGATTTCCAGCCACTGGGTAGGGAAGCTGAAGTTGAAGCGGTGCGGGATGACCCACAACCATCAGGCCAGGCCGGTGACCAAGCTTGAACCGGAAGCCGGTTTAAACTACTTCTCCTTTGCGAAAAAACAATGATCTTATTTTGGGCACCGTGTTGCCTTGTAATAGGCTAGCCGATACTCTTGATTTTGATATGCCTTCGTGCTTAATTACTGCAACTTGTTCTTCCTTTGGGTGATGAATTTTCCAAAGTATTTCCTGCCACGTTGGGCATGAAGTTGGCTTGGCCAATCTTGAAGCGGAGGTTTATAAACCCACACTGTTGGAGGAGATAGCAGCTCCTGTATATATATAATGCCGGTTTCCCATGTAAACCGTGTCGGGTTATAATAAAACACCGTGTTACTCCGTAATAAGATGTTAATAAAAAATCAAACTGGGCAAATAGTCTCCGGATTAAAAATGGACGGTGTTCCGTCAATTGACAATTTGAACCGGTTTAAGACTTTGTCGGTTTAAAAACGCAACAAAAAGAAAGAAATATCTATCAAAGAAAATTGTGAAGCAAAGGCAATGATGAAACTGTTTGCAAAAAGAGGCTTATTTGAGCCGATCAGATGGTGTTACCATGGTCAGACACGACCAAGCTCCCGATAGGTGTAGCTATGGTTCAAGTCAGCCAGGTCCCCAAATGAAACTGTGGCATTTATGCCGATCAAGAGGTGTGGCAATGGTTCGGGTTCGACCAAGCCCCCAAGTGATTCTGTGGCCTTAGGCTGATCAAGAGGCGTGACTGGTTCAGATTTGACCATGTCCCCAAGTGATCTGGTGGCTTTCACCTATCAAAAGGTGTTGCATTGGTTCGGATACGACCAAGCCCCCAAGTGATATTACATGATGCTTTGAAAACCTAACTCGAGGGGTAAACCGGAGGCCTCTTTAGAACAACTCCGTGTAACCATACATGATGTAAAAGAACAGATACCCCGCTTTAGCTGAGGTTCCGGTTTATTATATTAATCATAATATATACATCATCATAATATGTACATAAGTAGAGCCAATGGTTCAGGTATAGTAAGGCCGAAGATGAGCTATGTTCCACGCCCTGTTGGTCTCCTCCTCTAATGTACGTGAGTCTTTATGCTCTTGTGCAGATTCTTGCTGACCACGAAAGGTCCCTCCCAAGGTGGGGATAACTTATGCATATCTGTCTGATCTTGGATGAGCCGAAGCACCAAATCTCCCTCTTGAAAGGTTCTGGTTCTAACTCGGCGACTGTGATAACGGCGAAGATCCTGTTGGTAAATCGCCGAGCGAGCAGCTGCTATGTCACGCTCTTCATCCAACCGGTCCAAAGCATCTTGCCGTGCTATCTCATTGTCTGCTTCAACATAAGCTGCCACACGAGGTGAATCATGACGGATATCACTAGGGAGAACCACCTCCGCTCCATAGACCATGAAGAATGGTGTGTATCCTGTTGATCTGTTGGGTGTGGTATTGATGCTCCATAACACAGATGGTAACTCTTCTACCCAACAACCCGGTGTTCTCTACAAAGGAACCATAAGCCGGGGCTTGATGCCTCTCAAGATCTCTTGATTAGCCCTTTCTGCTTGACCATTGGACTGTGGGTGCGCTACGGATGAAACGACAAGCCGGATGTGCTCCCGTTCGCAGAACTCCTTCATGGCACCCTTGGACAAATTGGTACCATTATCTGTGATGATACTGTGTGGAAAGCCAAACCGGAAAATCACTTTTTTGATGAACTGAACCGCCGTGGCCGCATCACACTTGCTAACAGGTTCTGCCTCCACCCACTTTGTAAACTGGTCAACCGCCACCAGGAGGTGGGTCTTCTTATCTTTGGAGCTTTTGAAAGGCCCAACCATATCCAGCCCCCAAGTCGCAAACGGCCAAGTAATTGGAATCATTCTCAATTCTTGAGCCGGCACATGAGCACGTCTTGAAAACTTTTGGCAACCGTCACATCGTCTGACCAAATCCTCTGCATCAGCATTAGCAGTTAACCAATAGAAGCCATGGCGGAACGCTTTAGCCACCAAAGATTTTGAACCGGCATGGTGACCACAATCTCCTTCGTGGATCTCACGCAAAATTTCACAGCCTTCTTCAGGAGACACACAACATTGAAACGCCCCTGATACACTGCAATGATGCAACTCGCCATTGACAATAGTCATGGACTTGGACAGCCGGATTATCTGTCGGGCCAGAGTCTCATCCTTTGGTAACTCGCCCCGGTTCATGTACGCCAGGTTAGGAAGCGTCCAATCTGGAATGACATGAAGAGCTGCCACCAATTGAGCCTCCGGATCAGGAATAGCCAAATCCGCTTCACCAGGGAGCTTGACCGACGGGTTGTGCAGCACATCCAGAAAAACATTGGGCGGGACCGGTTTGCGCTGAGAGCCCAGCCGGCTTAAAGCGTCCGCCGCTTCATTCTTCCGTCGGTCCACGTGGTCCATCTGATAGCCTTTAAAGTGACCTGCAACAATATCCACCTCACGACGATATGCTGCCATGAGTGGGTCCTTGGAATCCCAAGTGCCAGACACTTGTTGAGCCACGAGGTCCGAGTCACCGAAGCACTTAACTCGACTTAGATTCATCTCCTTAGCCATCCGGAGACCATGGAGCAAGGCTTCATACTCAGCTGCATTGTTAGTACAAGGGAACATTAAGCGAAGAACATAACAAAACTTATCACCTCGTGGGGAAGTTAATACGACTCTAGCCCCCGAGCCTTCCAATTGCCTGGATCCGTCAAAATGGATGGTCCAATATGTGTGATCCGGATTTTCTTCAGGTGCTTGCAGTTCCGTCCAATCATTGATGAAATCAACAAGTGCTTGAGACTTAACCGCCGTCCGAGGCACATACTTCAACCCGTGCGGCCCAAGCTCTATAGCCCACTTGGCAATTCGGCCAGTCGCTTCCCGGTTCTGGATGATATCCCCCAAGGGAGCAGAACTGACCACCGTAATGGGGTGCCCTTGGAAGTATTGCTTAAGCTTCCGGCTTGCCATAAAAACCCCATATACCAGCTTCTGCCAATGTGGATACCTTTGCTTGGACTCAATGAGTACCTCGCTGATATAATAGACCGGACGTTGAACCGAATGCTCCTTGCCTGCCTCTTTTCGCTCCACCACAATAGCCACACTGACCGCCCGAGCATTAGCAACAACATATAGCAGCAACGGCTCCTTGTCAATGGGAGCGGCGAGCACATGCGGATTGGCCAATTGCTGCTTTAAGTACTCAAATGCTTTATCAGCAGCAGAACTCCAGACGAATTGATCCGTCTTCTTCAACATATGATACAAAGGGATTGCTTTTTCACCAAGGCGGCTGATAAACGGGCTTAACGCGGCAATCCGGCCTGCCAGGCGTTGAACATCATTGATACACTTCAGCTTAGCCAGGGAGGTGATGGCTGTGATCTTCTCTAGATTAGCCTCGGTTCCCCTATTGGACACCAGAAAACCCAATAACTTGCCTGCCGGTACACCAAAGACACACTTGGCCGGATTAAGCATCATCTTGTATGTCCTCAGGTTATCAAAGGTTTCCTTCAAGTCGTCAACCAGAGTCTCCTTCTCCCTTGACTTAACCGCGATATCATCCACGTAAGCATGTACATTACGGCCAATCTGCTTGTGAAGACAATTTTGTACACACCGTTGATAAGTTGCCTTGGCACTCTTGAGCCCAAAGGGCATAGACACATAGCAGAAGGCTCCAAAGGGAGTTATGAATGTCGTCTTCTCCTGGTCCTTAACTGCCATTTTGATCTGATGATAGCCAGAATATGCATCCAAAAAACTCAAACGCTCACAACCCGCCGTAGCATCAATAATTTGTTCAATACGGGGGAGGGCTTCCATTTTTCTTAAGGACCAACACCGGATTGGCAAGCCACTCAGGGTGGAAAACTTCAATAATAAAGCCAGCTGCTAAGAGCCTGGCTACCTCTTCTCCAATCGCTTTGCGTCTTTCTTCGTCAAACTGGCGGAGGAACTGTTTCACCGGTTTGTATTTAGGATCCACATTAAGGGTGTGCTCAGCGAGTTGCCTCGGTACACCTGGCATGTCAGAGGGCTTCCATGCAAAAATGTCCCGATTCTCACGGATGAACTCGATGAGCGCGCTTTCCTATTTCGGATCCGAGTTGGCACTGATGCTGAACTGCTTGGACGAATCACCGGGCACGAAGTAAACAAGCTTAATTTCAGCTGCCGATTTGAACTTCAGGGCCAGATCATGCTCCGTAGTTGGCTTCTTTAATGGAGTCATGTCTGCCGGATCAACATTGTCCTTATAATACTTCAGCCCCTCGGTGGCACAAACCGACTATGCGTAGGCCGCATCTCCTTCCTCACACTCCAAAGCGATTTTACGGCTTCCGTGAACCGTTATTGTCCCCTTGTGACCCGGCATCTTGAGCTGCAAATACACATAACAGGGTCGTGCCATAAACTTGGTGTAGGCCGGTCGCCCAAACAGGGCGTGATATGGACTTTGGATTTTCACCACTTCAAACGTCAATGTTTCCGACCTAGAATCATGATCATATCCAAATGCCACTTCCAGAGCTATCTTACCAATAGGATATGCTGACTTGCCAGGTACCACACCGTGGAACACCGTATTGGACGGTTTGAGATTTTTATCTGTTAGTCCCATACGACGGAAGGTCTCATAGTACAAGATATTAATGCTGCTCCCTCCATCCATGAGCACCTTGGTGAACTTGTAACCTCCCACCTGAGGCGCCACCACCAGAGCCAACTGACCCGGATTATCAACCTGGGGAGGGTGATCCTCTCTGCTCCATATGATTGGCTATTCAGACCAGCGTAGATAACGGGGCACGACCGGTTCAACAGAGTTGACTGCCCGCCTCTGAACCTTCCGGTCTCGCTTGTCCAAGCTAGTGGTGAAGAGATGGTACTGCCCACTATTCAAGTGCTTTGGGTTGCTCTGGTAACCCGACTGTTGCTGCTGCTGGTTGTAACCACTCTGGTTGTTCTGATTATTTTGATTGTTATGTCCGCCCGGATTACCATTAAATCATGAACCGGAATTTCCTCCACCGTATCCCGGCCCGGATCCTGAGCCACCGCCGGAGCCGTGATCATACCGGAAAGCGTTAGAATTCTTGAACTCTTGCATAATGTAGCAATCCTTCCAAAGGAGGTTTCCTGGCACCTCCTTCGTCCCATGTCTTGGACAGGGCTGGTTCAATAGATAATTTAGGCGGTCCGGGTTAGGGTCGGGTGCCCACTGTGATTTGGCGGTTTACCCTTGCATCGCTGGCCCTTGTCCTGCGCGTTGGTATTAGCCACAAAGTCCATGTTACCATCTGCTTTACGCTTGCCTCCGCTACCATTGCCTGTCGAGTGATGCTGCTGACCTTTGGAGTTGCTGTTCCTCTTTCCCTTCCCTGCCATGTCATCGTCAGATTCGGGATCCTTGGTACTATCAGAATCAGCATACTTTACCAAAGCAGCCATGAGGGTCCCCATGTCAGTGCAATGGCGCTTCATCCGTCCCAACTTCAGCTTTAGGGGCCCAAACCGGCAGTTGCCTTCTAGGGTTATGACTTCAGTGTCAGCGTTGATGCGGTCTGATGAATGCAACACTTGTGAGACCCGACGCACCCAATGAGTCATCGATTCTCCTTCCTCCTGGACGCAGGTAGCTAAGTCCACTATCGACATAGGCTGCTTACATGTATCCTTGAAATTACTGATAAACCGGGCTCGTAATTGGGCCCATGAACTGATAGAATTGGCCGGTAAGATTTTTTGCCAAGTACGGGCCGTTCCTTCGAGCGTCATGGTGAAGTATTTCGCACATGCCGCATCATCCACATCAAGCATCTCCATGGCCATCTCATAGCTCTCCACCCATGTCTCTGGAGGTTGATCCGCCGTGTAATTTGGTACCTTGCGCGGGCCTTTGAAATCCTTGGGCAGGTGCACATTGCGTAAAGTGGGGACAAGGCAAGGCACCCCCAAAGAACTAGAAGTAACACCAGGTTCGACCGAGATAGTTGGATGAACCGGCGTAAGCTGCTGAGCCTGATACTGTGCGGCTAACTCGGCCTCCCTGCGCGCTTGAGCCCGGTCCACCACTTCCTGAGCGTTATCAGCACCATCCGCCGGGTTGTTGCCACGGGGTGCTCCACGTCGCTCAATACTTGACACTGCCGGTTCATCCATATGCCTGCTATAGCTCCGGCTTGGACGAGGGGTCGAGTGGATCCGGTCGCGGCTATACGAGTATGCTTCCTGTTGAACCAAAGCTGTCCTAAGAAGCTCCCTGACCCGTCACGTCTCTACCGCCTGCGGTGAGTTACCTTCAATTGGAATGGCCTCCAGCCGTGCAGCAGCGGCAATGAGATTGTCCATCGGGTTGGAGTAGTGACCCGGAGGTGTTGAAACAGCCTGAGGTATAACAGTGTTTTGACGAGGCAGATCCATCAGACGGGGCTGAACCGGCGTGCCGGTCCCAGGAGCTTCCGCCCGGTTTACCTCCAGCGGATTACTGGTTCCTACTCCTGGGGTGTTGAAAAGGTCGCTGGCCTCAAAAACTAAAGGCAAACGGGATCGGTACTTCCTCTTCATGACTTCATGCGACGCGTTCTGGTCCAACATGAGCCTGTAGGCTTGTGCATCTAAAGCGGCCCGCTCTGCGGTCATCCTGGCATCCTCAGCTACCAGGTCCGCCTTGGCCTGGGTGATCTGTTCCCTCACCTTTGCAATCTCCGCGTTGTGGACGTCCTGATCCATCGGGTTAGCTTCTGCCATAAGCACAACCAATGCATCAAATAGATCTGATAGAGCTTGAGCCGGCGGGCGTATAGAGCCTCCTGCCCCGGCAGCCGTCGCCTCTACTGAACCGGAGGTTATTGGCGCAGCGGTCAAAAAATGAAGCGCTGCTTGTGTGCCGGCCATGAATATTCCAACTCGGTTGGGTAGATCAGAGGGGTCCGGAATACTGTCATCATTGGAACAGCCCCCAATCTGGCCATCTTGTAGCTGATATAGAGATTCGGTTTCTCCGGTTGATGACTCGTCGCCGGAATAAACGACGGTCTCGCCGCGAGATTCTGATCCATCCTCATAACTTCCTCCATGGATGACTCCCACGAAGGCACGCTTCACGGCCGGTTTAACCCGGGCGGATCGCGCACACTGAGCCGTTTCGACGGGGTCGGTGCAGATGTCCGGCTCAGGGCCCGGTTCACCGATCTTGTCGATGAAAACGTGTATGCCACCAAAGGGGACCCGGTACCCGTACTCAACTGAGCCGGCCTCGGGGCCCCAGCCTGCATCGTCGATGTAGAGCTTGCCGCGATGACTCTTAGTCATCCGGCCCACAGCGTAGCCCTCGAGTCCTTCAAAGCGGCCCTCCAAGAACTTGAAACCATCGTGCGATAGCCCTATGGTGGGCGCCAACTGCCGTGGTTTTGTCACGGCAGATGTCCTCGTGAAAGGACTTAGTCATGGAGCCATCGCAATGGGTTAGCTTGAAGAGGTTAAAGCGGACACATGGACGCAAGAGAGTTTATACTAGTTCGGCCCCTTCGATGAAGGTAAAAGCCTACGTCTAGTTGTGATGGAATTGATGGGGTTTCGATGACTAGGGAGCAAACAATCTTCGCCTAAGTCTCGAGTTATTGTCTGTTGTCCTGAACCGCCGCCGGGTCGTCCCCTTATATACACGGGTGCCGCCCGTCAGTTCACAGAGTCCTAACATCGGTTCATATTCGTATCCGGGTTAGTCTCTCCTTATTCCTATCTTACACTACAAGTTTACATACAGATGCCGGTTTACGGCTACAAGTCTTAAACCGACTACGGGCCTCAGGCCCTCATCTATCTTCTTGGGCTTTAACACTCTTGAGTTACTGATGAAGTTAACCCGGCCCACATAGGCCGGTTTACACCCAATAGTAATACTCCCAATAGGATCTATCATGTAATCGAGTTAGTTTTGTTAGGGTTTGATCCCTAGTGTCCACTATGTTGTGAGATTGATGTTGCTATGACTTTGCTATGCTTAATGCTTGTCACTAGGGCCCGAGTGCCATGATTTCAGATCTGAACCTATTATGTTTTCATCAATATATGAGTGTTCTTGATCCTATCTTGCAAGTCTATAGTCACCTATTATGTGTTATGATCCGTTAACCCCGAAGTGACAATAATCGGGATACTTACCGGTGATGACCGTAGTTTGAGGAGTTCATGTATTCACTATGTGTTAATGCTTTGTTCCGGTTCTCTATTAAAAGGAGGCCTTAATATCCCTTAGTTTCGTAAGGACCCCGCTGCCACGGGAGGGTAGGACAAAAAATGACATGCAAGTTCTTTTCCATAAGCACGTATGACTATATTCGGAATACATGCCTACATTACATTGACGAACTAGAGCTAGTTCTGTGTCACCCTAGGTTATGACTGTTACATGATGAACCGCATCCGGCATAATTCTCCATCACCAATCCATTGCCTATGAGCTTTCCATATATTGTTCTCCGCTTATTTACTTTCTGTTGCTATTGCTATCATCACTACAAAATACCAAAAACATTACTTTTACTACCGTTACCTTTTGTTACCGTTACCACTACTATCATATTACTTTGCTACTAAATACTTTATTAATTTTCCAGGTGTGGTTGAATTGACAACTCAGCTGCTAATACTTGAGAGTATTCTTTGGCTCCCCTTGTGTCGAATCAATAATTTGGGTTGAATACTTTACCCTCGAAAATTGTTGCAATCCCCTATACTTGTGGGTTATCAAGACTATTTTCTGGCGTCGTTGCCGGGGAGCATAGCTCTATTCTTTGAGTCACTTGGGATATATATCTTGTTATCATTATGAAGAACTTGAGAGATCCAAAAACCAAGATCTATCCCTCAACTATGAGGGGAGGTAAGGAACTGCCATCTAGCTATGCACTTGATTCACCTTCTGCTTTGAGTAAGCTTGCGACACCTGCACCTGCTTCTACTATTCGTTCTGATATGTCGCATGTTATTGATGATGCCACTTCTGTTATGCATGATACTTATGATGAAACTACCTCTATGGCTGATACTACTATGCCACTTAGTGATTTTCTTGATGAACAACTTGCTAGGGCTAGAGAGATTGAAAATATTGAATCTGATAATACTGATGAAAGTGATGATGAAGAATCACTTGTTATTCCTAAGGGTTATGTTTTTTATCAAGAAGCTTCATTAGCTATTTTAGCTTGCAAAAATAGAAATGAACTCAAAAGGTTATTAGCTAAATGGAGTAAGCAATCTCTAAATGCTAGAATGAAACCTGACCCTGCTTTTGCTACTTCACTATCTTTGTTACTAACAAGGATTATGAATTCTCTGTTGATCCTGATATAATTACTTTGGTTGAATCTTATCCTTTTCATGGTTATGAATCTGAAATTGTTGTGGCACATCTTAATAAATTGAATGATATAGCCACCCTGTTCACTAAAGATGAGATAACTCGTTACTTTTACATCCTTAAAATATTTCCGTTCTCATTAAAGGTGATGCTAAGATATGGTTTAATTCTCTTGATACTGGTTGTGTGCATAGTCCCCAGGATATGATTTATTACTTCTCTGCTAAATATTTCCCTGCTCATAAGAAACAAGCTGCTTTAAGGGATATATATAATTTTTTGCAAATTGAAGAAGAGAGTCTCCCACAAGCTTGGGGGAGGCTTCTCCAATTACTTAATGCTTTGCATGATCATCCTCTTAAGAAAAATGATTTACTTGATATCTTTTATAATGGACTAACCGATGCCTCCAGAGATTACCTGGATAGTTGTGTTGGTTCTGTTTTCAGAGAAAGAACGCCGGATGAAGCTGAAATTCTATTGAATAATATGTTGACAAATGAAAATAATTGGACACCTCCGGAGCCAATTCCTGAGCCTATTCCTAAACCAACTCCGAAGAAGAGGGGTATTCTATTTCTTAGTCCTGAAGATATGCAAGAGGCAAAGAAATCTATGAAAGAGAAAGGTATTAAAGCTGAAGATGTTAAGAATTTACCTCCTATTGAAGAAATACATGGTCTTAATTTACCGCCTGTTGAAGAAACATGGTATCTTAATCCATTACCTATTGAAGAAACTCATGGTCTTGATAACCCAACATAGGTAGTAAAGGTAAATTCTCTCTACAGATATGATAAAGCTGAAATCCCATTTACTAAATTTGCTAGCCCATGCTTAGATGAGTTTGATAAATTTATGGCTAAGCAAGAAGACTTTAATGCTTATTTAGGTAGACAATTGAAATAATATTCAAATATGCTTGAACACTCGGGTGATTATATGGCTAATGTTAAAGGTGAACTTAAACTTATTAGTAAACATGCTTCTATGGTTACCACTCAAGTAGAACAAGTACTTAAAGCTCAAAATGATTTGCTCAATGAATTGAATAGTAAAGATAATGATAATGCTGTTAGAGTGGCTACTAGAACTGGTAGAATGACCCAGGAACCTTTGTATCTTGAAAGCCACCCTAAGAGAATTGAGCAAGATTCTCAGAGAAATAATATAGATGTACGTAGTTCTTCTAAAAAGAAGAAAAAGAAAAATGATAGGACTTTGCATGCTTCTAGTGATCCTATTGTTGAAACACCTAAGAATCCAAATGATATTTATATTTCTGATGCTGAAACTCAATCTGGTAATGAACCTGAAACTAGTGGTAATGTTAATGATAATGTTCATAATGATGCTCAACCTAGTAATGATAATGATATAGAAATTGAACCTGCTGTTGATCTTGATAACCCACAATCAAAGAATCAACGTTATGATAAGAGAGACATTGTTGCTAGGAAACATTGTAAAGAAAGAGAACCATGGGTTCAGAAACCCATGCCTTTTCCTCCCAAACCATCCACGAAAAAGGATGATGAGGATTTTGAGCGCTTTGCTGAAATGATTAGACCTATCTTTTTGCGTGATTAACTGATATGCTCGAAACAAATCCTTATGCTCAGTACATTATAGATATTATTACAAATAAAAGAAAGATACCGGAAGCTGAAATTTCCACCATGCTTGCTAATTATACTTTTAAGGGTGGAATACCAAAGAAACTTGGAGATCCCGGTGTACCAACTATACCATGCTCCATTAAAAGAAATTATGTTAAAACTGCTTTATGTGATCTTGGAGCCGGTGCTAGTGTTATGCCTCTCTCTTTATATCGTAGACTTGATTTGAATAAGTTCACACCTACTGAAATATCTTTGCAAATGGCTGACAAATCAACTGCTATACCTGTCGGTATTTGTGAGGATGTGCCTGTTGTAGTTGCAAACGTTACTATTTTAACGGACTTTGTTATTCTTGATATTCCCGAGGACGATAGTATGTCTATTATTCTTGGAAGACCCTTTTTGAATACTGCAGGGGCTGTTATTGATTGCACTAAAGGCAATGTCACTTTTCATGTTAATGGGAATGAGCATACGGTACACTTTCGGAGGAAACAACCTGAAGTTCATAGTATCAACTCTATTGGAAAAATGCCATCGATTATATTTGGAGGTTTTGAATTTCCTCTTCCTACTGTCAAGAAGAAATATGATATTATTATTATTGGGGATGTGCATATCCCCTTTGAGGAAACATAGTGTTATTCGAAATTTCTCTGGTTCCATGTTATTCGGAGTGAGTTCGTTAACAAGACTTGATCAACCTTGTTAGTGGATTCCTTTTGATGATCATGAGATGGATGAAACTAGAAGGCACAACCTTCTGTACCCCACTTTTACTTTCTGATATTTATATTAAATAAAAAAATGTTTTCTGTATGTTATCTGATTATCCGTGCAATATAAAAATACCCCGAAAATAAAAGTTCTCCAAATGCCCTAAAATTTAAATATGTTTTTTCAGAATATTTGAGAATATTTGGCACTAAGAACCCAGCAGGGGGGCCAACCACCTGCCCACGAGGGTGGAGGGCGCACCCTACCCCCTGGGCGCGCCCCCTGCCTCGTGGGCCCACGGTGGCCCTCCTCCACTTATCCTTTCACCCATACACTTCTTATTCCTCCCACAAACACGAATAACCAGCTCAAACTAGAGTCCAAGCTCGTTTTACTGCCATTTTCGATCTCCTTGCTCAAAGCACCTCTCAGAAAACTGCTTGGGGAGATTGTTCCTTGGTATGTGACTCCTCCATTGGTCCAATTAGTTTTTGTTCTAGTGCTTTATTCATTGCAAATTTTTGCTGCTTAGGAGACCCTATTCTTGAGTTTGCATGTCAAATTTATATGGTTCCAAGTAGTTTTGATGCATGATATAGGCTCTAGGCACTTGTAGGAGTAGTTCCTATCAATATTATTGAGTTTGGTTTACTTTTATTTTGAAGTTACTAAAAATTTCAGAATTTTTCAGAAAATGATGAGGAGACTTTTGAGGGGCTCATCGAGCCAAAGCTCGAAGGAAAAGGCACCAAAGCCTCAGTATAATCTGCCTCGCACCGCGGAGGTTTAGGCGTGTGAATGGCCTTCCGAGGATTTCTTGAGAGCAGCCGGGATTTATGAAGATTTTCATGAATTGGCTAAGAATGCGGGCCTCATCGTTTTCCTCCACAACCAATGCGATCAGTATCTCTTACTCACAAATATCTTTGTGCAAAACTTCCATTTCCATTCTAGGAGCTCACCACCTACAGTGGAGTTTTATTTATATGATGAGCATAAGGAGATGTCACTTTATGGTTTTTGTCGGATTTGTTAGTCCCTTTTGAGGGCAAGACAGAAGAACCACATCGCGATGATGTGGAGGGGTTTATTGATACTATCACTGTAGGGGAAACAAGGAAGGTTTTCGATGCACGAATCACTAGCATACATTTTCCTGTTTTACGTTATTTTGCATTATTTGCTAGTCATTGCTTAATTGGTCACGAAAACTGTGGAATCCTTAGTATCCCTGATATTATTATTTTGCTCCATGGTTTATATGGTGATAACTCTGTTAGTATGGGCGGCATTATTGCCAAACGGTTAAGTCCAAATCATACAAAGGGGCCCATCTTTGGAGGAATCTATGCTTCATGCCTAGCTGCACATTTTAACATACCTATTAGGCATTATGAGAAGGAAGAAAAAGTGATGCCTTATGTTTATCTAGATTATAAAAGTATGGTGGCACACGATTTTATTGTTAAGAATAGGGAAGGAGAGCTTAAATATCAACTGTTCTTTAATAAACATCATACTGAGACTATTACCCTGCCTGCTCCTTCTTTTGTTTGATTTATCTGTAGGCCAGTACCTTGTTCCGTTGAAGGCTATTCACACCTACCGGAACCCTGCACCAGCTGTGGAGCCAGAGCCAGAACCACAAGTTGATCCTTCACGACAGTCTAATTACCAGTGGGATCCGGAGATGATTGTCAGCCAGTGGCAATCAGAGTCTTCCTCTTCTTCTTTGCAGTACGACCCCAACTATTATTACGAATATCCGCTAGGCCAGCCATGACCATAGACCAACTTAGGCCAAAAGCCTAAGCTTGGGGGAGTACGTATTTCCCACTGACATTACATTTATGTTCACACACTCATTGCAAGATGTCGGTGCTCATACTTTTTCATTGTTATAATCCATGCTAGTTTATATACCTTTTTATGCTCTCTTCTTGTGTGTTTAATAAACCTTAAGAAAAACCAAAAAAATTAGTTGTAGCTTTTAATCAGATTAATTTCCATGCTTGTAGTAGTAATTAAAAAGAAGAAAACCCCAAAAGATTTCCTGTTCTTCTTTTGCTTGTTGGGAGCTTTCCCGTGTAAATAGTTTTATTTCTTTTCTTTTCTTTGGGGGTCGATAGGAGAAGACCATGATTAAATTGTTGAAATGGCTCTTATATGCATTAATGTTGATCTGACAAAAGAGCCCATATTGCCTTGTCTTCTCCTGTTTATTGAATGCCTGCAGATTCTAGGTTAGTCCAATGCACGTGCACTATTATTATTATTCACGTCGTTCGGTCGTGCAAGTGAAAGGCAATTATGACGATATATGATGGACTGGCTGAGATGAGAAAAGCTGGTATGAACTCGACCTCTTTTGTTTTTGTAAATATGATTAGTTCATGGTTCCTGATTCAGCCTATTATGAATAAACATGTTTGCAATGACAACTAGAGATCATAGTTTCTTGTGCCATGCTTGATTAGCTATGAGTTATAATGGTTTACCTTGCGTGCCAACATGCTATTGAGATGGTTATGATGTGGTATGATAGGGTGGTATCCTTCACTGAATGAATTAAGTGACTTGACTTGGCTCATGTTCACGCATGTAGTTGAAACAAAATCAACATAGCCTTCACGATATTTATGTTCATGGTGGATTATATCCTACTCATGCTTGCAATCGGTGTTGATTAATTTTAATGCATGTTCATGACTGTTGTCGCTCTCTAGCTGGTCGCTTCCCAGTCTTTTGCTAGCCTTCACCTGTACTAAGCGGGAATACTGCTTGTGCATCCAATCCCTTAAACCCCAAAGTTATTCCACATGAGTCCACTATACCTACCCATATACGGTATCTACCTGCCGTTCCAAGTAAATTTGTATGTGCCAAACTCTAAACCTTCAAATAAATAATCTGTTTTGTATGCTCGAATAGCTCATGTATCAACTAGGGTTGTCTGTATCTTCCATGTTAGGCGGGTTATTCTCAAGAGGAGTGGACTCCGCTCCTCACTCACGAGATAAATGGCTGGTCACCGGGATGCCCAGTCCCATGCTTTATGCAAACTAAATCAAAATAATTGCAAACAAAACTCCCCCTGGGACTCTTGTTAGTTGGAGGCACTCGTTGTTTCGAGCAAGCCATGGATTTATGCTTGCGGTGGAAGGGGGAGTATAAACTTTACCATTCTGTTTCGGAACCGCCTATAATGTGTGTAGCATGGAAGATATCGCCATCTCTTGGTTGTTATGTTGACAATGAAAGTATACCGCTCAAAATATTATTCACCACTGTTTCAAAACCGAGCTCTGGCACCTCTACAAATCCCTGCTTCCCTTTGCGAAGGGCCTATCTATTTACTTTTATGCTGAGTCATCATCCTCTTATTAAAAAGCACCTGTTGGAGAGCACCGCTGTCATTTGCATTCATTACTGTTAGTTTACATTGAGTATGACTTGATTGGATCTCTTTTACCATGAATTACAATGTCTAGTCAGTCCTTGGTCTTTAAAGGTGCTCTGCATTTATGTTTTGCGGTCTCAGAAAGGGCTAGTGAGATACCACCTTGTTATATCATATTATGATTGTTTTGAGAAAGTGTTGTCATCCGAGATTTATTATTATGGCTCACTAGTTGATTATGCTATTGATATGAGTAAACTTGATACCTATGCGTTATTGCAAATGTGGTTAGTTATAATCTTTGCTGAAAACTTGAATGCTGGCTTTACATATTTACAACAACAAGAGCAAATAGAGTTTGTAAAAGTTTTTCTTTATCTCTTTCAGTTTGTCAACTGAATTGCTCGAGGACAAGCAAAGGTTTAAGCTTGGGGGAGTTGATACGTCTCCGTCGTATCTACTTTTCCAAACACTTTTGCCCTTGTTTTGGACTCTAACTTGCATGATTTGAATGGAACTAACCCGGACTGACGCTGTTTTTAGCAGAATTACCATGGTGTTATTTATGTGCAGGAACAAACATTCTTGGAATGACCTGAAACTTCACAGAGCAACTTTTCAAAAAATATGCAAAAATACCTGCAAAAGATGAAGGCCAGGGGGCCCACCACCTCTCCACGAGGGTGGGGGCGCGCCTGCCCCCCTAGGGCGCGCCCCCTACCTTGTGGGCCCTCTGTTGCCTCTCTGACTCCAACTCCATACATTGTGTTTCGGGGAGAGAAGAATTCATCGCGTTTCACAATATGAAGCTGCCGCCAAGCCCCAAAACCTCTCGGGAGGGCTGATCTGGAGTCCGTTTGGGGCTCCAGAGAGGGGAATCCGTCACCATCGTCATCATCAACCATCCTTCATCACCAATTTCATGATGCTCACCACCGTGCATGAGTAATTCCATCGTAGGCTTGCTGGACGGTGATGGGTTGGATGGGATCTATCATGTAATCGAGTTAGTTTTGTTAGGGTTTGATCCCTAGTGTCCACTATGTTGTGAGATTGATGTTGCTATGACTTTGCTATGCTTAATGCTTGTCACTGGGGCCCGAGTGCCATGATTTCAGATCTGAACCTATTATGTTTTCATTAATATATGAGTGTTCTTGATCCTATCTTGCAAGTCTATAGTCATCTATTAGGTGTTATGATCCGTTAACCCCGAAGTGATAATAATCGGGATACTTACCGGTGATGACCTTAGTTTGATGGGTTCATGTATTCACTATGTGTTAATGATTTGTTCTGGTTCTCTATTAAAAGGAGGCCTTAATATCCCTTAGTTTCCGTAAGGACCTGATACATCTCCATCGTATCTACTTTTCCAAACACTTTTGCCCTTGTTTTGGACTCTAACTTGTATGATTTGAATGGAACTAACCCGGACTGACGTTGTTTTCAGCAGAATTGCCATGGTGTTGTGTTATGTGCAGAAAACAAATATTCTCGGAATGACCCGAAACTCCACAGAACATCTTAGAAAAAAAATCCTCGCCAAAGATGAAGACCAGGGGGCCCACACCCTTCTCATGAGGGTGGGGGGTGCCCCCCTAGGGCGCGCCCCCCTAGGGCGTGCCCCTACCTCGTGGGCCCCCTGGATGCCCTCCGACGCCAACTCCAACTCTATATATTTGCTTTTGGAGAGAGAAAATAAGAGAGAAAAAATCATCACATTTTACGATACGGAGCCGCCGCCAAGCCCTAAAACCTCTCGGGAGGGCTGATCTGGAGTCCGTTCGGGGCTCCGGAGAGGGGGATTCGTCGCCGTCGTCATCATCAACCATCCTCCATCACCAATTTCATGATGCTCACCGCCGTGCGTGAGTAATTCCATCATAGGCTTGCTGGACGGTGATGGGTTGGATGAGATTTATCATGTAATCGAGTTAGTTTTGTTAGGGTTTCATCCCTAGTATCCACTATGTTCTCAGATTGATGTTGCTATGACTTTGCCATGCTTAATGCCTGTCACTAGGGCCCGAGTGCCATGATTTCAGATGTGAACCTATTATGTTTTCATGAATATATGTGAGTTCTTGATCCTATCTTGCAAGTCTATAGTCACCTACTATGTGTTATGATCTGGCAACCCCGAAGTGACAATAATCGGGACCACTCCCGGTGATGACCATAGTTTTAGGAGTTCATGTATTCACTATGTGCTAATGCTTTGTTCCGGTTCTCTATTAAAAGGAGGCCTTAATATCCCTTAGTTTCCAATAGAACCCCGCTGCCACGGGAGGGTAGGACAAAAGATGTCATGCAAGTTCTTTTCCATAAGCACGTATGACTATATACGGAATACATGCCTACATTACATTGATGAATTGGAACTAGTTCTGTGTCACCCTATGTTATGACTGTTACATGATGAACCGCATCCGGCATAATTATCCATCACTGATCCGGTGCCTACGAGTTTTCCATATACTGGTTCTCGCTTATTTACTTTCCCGCTGCTACTGTTATGAATCACGACAAAATACCAAAAACATTAATTTTGCTGTCTTTACTTTTGTTGCCGCTACCACCATTATCATATTACTTTGCTACTAAACACTTTGCTGCAGATACTAAGTTTCCAGGTGTGGTTGAATTGACAACTCAGCTGCTAATACTTGAGAATATTCTTTGGCTCCCCTTGTGTCGAATCAATAAATTTGGGTTGAATACTCTACCCTCGAAAGCTGTTGTGATCCCCTATACTTGTGGGTTATCAAGACTAATTTCTGACGCCGTTGCCGGGGAGCATAGCTCTATTCTTTGAGTCACTTGGGATTTATATCTGCTGGACATTATGAAGAACTTGAGAGATCCAAAAACCAAGATCTATCCCTCAACTACAAGGGGAGGTAAGGAGCTGCCATCTAGCTCTGCACTTGATTCACCTTCTGTTATGAGTAAGTTAGCGACACCTACACCTGCTTCTGCTATTCGTTCTGATATGTTGCATGTTATTGATGCTGCCACTTCTGCTATGCATGATACTTATGATAAAACTGCTTCTATGCCTGATACTATTGTGCCCCTTGGTGAATTTCTCGATGAACAAATTGCTAGGGCTAGAGAAATAGAAATTATTGAATCTGAATACGATGATGATAGTGATGATGAAAATATGTCTGTTATCCCTGAGGGTTATCTTTTTGATATGGAATCTTCTGTCGCTATTTTAGCTTGCAAAGATAGATATGAGCTTAAGAGGTTAATAATTAAATGGAACAAAGAATCACTTAGAGATAAAATGAAATCCAACCCTGCTTTTGCTACTTCACCTATTTGTGTTCCTGATAAGGATTATGAATTCTCTGTTGATCCTGATATAATTACTTTGGTTGAATCTGATCCGTTTTATGGCTATGAATCTGAAACTGTTGTGGCACATCTTACTAAGTTGAATGATATAGCTGCCCTGTTCACTAATGATGAGAGATCACATTACTTCTATATACTCAAAATATTTCCGTTCTCATTAAAGGGTGATGCTAAGATATGGTTTAATTCTCTTTATCCTGGTTGTGTGCATAGTCCCCAAGATATGATTTATTAATTCTCTGCTAAATATTTCCCTGCTCATAAGAAACAAGCTGCTTTGAGGGAGATATACAACCTTGTGCAAATTAAAGAAGAGAATCTCCCACAAGCTTGGGGGAGGCTTCTCAAGTTACTTAATGCTTTGCTGGATCATCCTCTTAAGAAACCTGAAATACTTGATATTTTTATAATGGACTAACTGATGCTTTCAGAGATTACCTGGATAGTTGTGCTGGTTCTCTTTTCAGGGAAAGAAAACCGGATGAAGCTGAAATTCTATTGAATAATATGTTGACAAATGAAAATAATTGGGGACCTCCTGAGCCAGCTCCTGCTCCAATTACTAAGCCTATTCCTAAACCAACTCCGAAGAAGAGAGGTGTTCTATTCCTCAGTCCCAAAGATATGCAAGAGGCAAAGAAATCTATGAAAGAGAAAGGTATTAAATCTGAAGACGTTAAGAATTTACCTCCTATTGAAGAAATACATGGTCTTAATATGCCGCCTGTTGAAGAAACATATGATCTCAATTCTTTATTTATTGAAGAACCTCCCGATCCCGATATCCCGACACAGGTAAGGTAAATTCTCTCTATAGATATGATAAAGCTGAAGTCCCTCCAACTAAAATTTCTAGTCAGTGCTTGGATGAGTTTGATAACTTTATGTTTAAGCAAGACGACTTCGATGCTTATTTTGGTAGACAATTAAAAGAAAATGCTTATATGATTAGACGCTTGGGTGATTATATGGCTAATATTAAAGATGAACTTAAACTTGTTAGCAAACATGCTTCTATGGTTAACACTCAAGTAGAACAAGTACTTAAAGCTCAAAAAGAAGTGCTTGATGAAATGAATAGTAAGAAAAATGATTATGTTGTTAGAGTGGCTACTAGAACTGGTAGAATGACTCATGAACCTTTGTATCCTGAAGGCCACCCTAAGAGAATTGAGCAAGATTCTCAGAGAAATAATATTGATGTTCCTAGTTCTTCTAAAAAGAAGAAGAAGAAAAATGATAGAACTGTGCAAACTTCTAGTGAACCTATTGCTGAACCACCTGATAATCCAAATGATATCTCTATGTCTGATGTTGAAACACAATCTGGTAATGAACATGAACCTAATGAAAATATTAATGATAATGTTCATGATGATGCTCAACCTAGTAATGACAATGATGTAGAAGTTGAACCTGCTGTTGATCTTGATAACCCACAATCAAAGAATCAATGTTATGATAAAAGAGACTTTGTAGCTAGGAAACATGGTAAAGAAAGGGAACCTTGGGTTCAGAAACCCATGCCTTTTCCTCCAAAACCATCCAAGAAAAAGGATGATGAGGATTTTGAGCGCTTTGCTGAAATGATTAGGCCTATCTTTTTGCGTATGAGATTAACTGATGTGCTCAAAACAAATCCTTATGCTAAATATATGAAAGATATCATTACTAATAAAAGAAACACACCGGAAGCTGAAATTTCCACCATGCTTTCTAATTATACTTTTAAGGGTGGAATACCAAAGAAACTTGGAGACCCCGGAGTACGTACTATACCTTGCTCCATTAAAAGAAATTATATTAAAACTGCTTTATGTGATCTTTAGCCGGTGTTAGTGTTATGCCTCTCTCTTTATATCGTAGACTTGACTTGAATAAGCTGACACCTACTGAAATATCTTTGCAAATGGTTGATAAATCAACTGCTATACCTGTCGGTATTTGTGAGGATGTGCCTGTTGTGGTTGCAAACGTTACTATTTTAACGGACTTTGTTATACTTGATATTCCCGAGGATGATAGTATGTCTATTATTATTGGAAGACCTTTTCTTAATACTGTAGGGACTGTTATTGATTGCAACAAAGGCAATGTCACTTTTCATGTTAATGGTAATGAGCATACGGTACACTTTCCGAGGAAACAACCTCAAGTTCATAGTATCAACTCTATTGGAAAAATTCCATCGATTATATTTGGAGGTTTTCAATTTCCTCTTCCTACTGTCAAGAAGAAATATGATATACTTATTATAGGGGATGTGCATATCCCCGTTGAGGTAACTTAGTGTTATTCGAAATTTCTCCCGTTTCATGATTATCGGAATGAGTTTGTTAACAAGACTTGATCAACCTTGTTAGTGGATTCTTTTTGATGAGCATGAGATGGATGAAACTAGAAGCACAAACTTCTGTACCCCACTTTTACTTTCTGTTATTTATATTAAATGAAGTAAAAATTGTATTTTCAGTCTGTTTCCTGGCTTATCTGTGCAATATAAAAATATCCCGAAAATAAAAGTCCTCAGAATGCCATGCCAATTTAATATGATTTTTTCGGGTATATTTGAGGATTTACTGTGCAAAAATTACCGCGGGAGGAGCTGCCACCTGGCAATGAGGGTGGTGGGCGCCCCCCCCCCCCCATAGGGCGCGCCCCCTGCCTCGTGGGCCCACGGTGGCCCTCCTCCACTTATCCCAGCACCCATCTTCTTCCTCTGTCTCACACAAACCTGAAAAACCAACTCAAGCACGAGTTCCAGCCACTTTTGCTGTGATTTTCGATCTCCTTGCTCAAAGCACCTCTCGCAAAACTGCTTGGGGGTATTGTTCCTTGGTATGTGACTCCTCCATTGGTCCAATTAGTTTTTGTTCTAGTGCTTTATTCTTTGCAAATTTGTGTTGCATAGGTGACCATGTTCTTGAGCTTGCATGTCAAATTTATATGGTTCCAAGTAATTCTAATGCTTGATATAGGCTCTAGGCACTTGTAGGAGTAGTTGCTATCAATATTATTGAGTTTGGTTTACTTTTGTTTGAAGTTACTAAGAATTTCAGATTATTTCAGAAAAATAATGAGGAGATTTTTAAGGGGCTCATCGAGCCAAAGCTCGAAGGAAAAGGCACCGAAGCCTAAGTATAATCTGCCGCGCACCGCGGAGATTCGGGCGCGTGAATGGCCTTCTGAAGATTTCTTGAGAGCAGCCGGTATCTATGAAGATTTTCATGAATTGGCTCACAATGTAGGCCTCACCGCTTTCCTCCACGACCAATGCGATCAGTATCTCTTACTCACAAATACTTTTGTGCAAAACTTTCATTTTCATTCTAGGAACTCACCACCTCCGGTGGAGTTTCATTTATATGATGAGCATAAGGAGATGTCACTTTATGATTTCTGTCGGATTTGTTTAGTCCCTTTTGAGGGCAAGACAGAAGAACCACATCATGATGATGTGGCTAGGTTTATTGATACTATCACTGTAGGAGAAACTAGGAAGGTTTCCGATGCACGAATCACTAGCATACATTTTCCTATTTTACGTTACTTTGCATTATTTGCTAGTCGTTGTTTAATTGGACGTGGAAACTGTGGAAACCTTAGCATCCCTGATATAATTATTCTGCACCACGGTTTATACAGTGATAACACTTTTAGTATGGGTGGTATTATTGCTAGACGGTTAAGTATGAACCGTACTAAGGGTCCCATCTTTGGAGGCGTCTATGCCACACGCCTAGCTGCACATTTTAACATACCTATTAGGCATGCTGAGAAGGAAGAAAAGGTGTTGCCCCGTGTTTATCTAGATCATAAAAGTATGGTGGCACATGATTTTATTGTTAAGAATAGGGCAGGAGAGCTTAAGTATCAATTGTTCTTTAACAAACATCATCCTAAGACTATTATCCTGCCTGCTCCTTCTTTGTTTAATTTTGTAGGACCCTACCTCGTTACGTGGGCTGCCGTCCAAGCTTACAAGAATCCTGCACCAGCCCCGGAACAGGAAACACAAGATGAGCCTCCATGACAATCTGTTTATTCTTGGGATCCAGATATGACTGTCAGCCAGTGGTAGTCAGAGTCTTCTTCTTGATCACAGTATGATCCCAACTATTCCTCCTCATCACAGTACGACCCGAACAACTATTATTATGGATATCAGCCAGGCCAGCCGTGACCATATACCAACTTAGGCCAAAAGCCTAAGCTTGGGGTAGTACGTATTTCTCACCGACATTACATTCATGTTCACACACACTCATTGCTAGATGTCGGTGTTCATACTTTTTCATTGTAACATCCATGCTAGTTTATTTTCTTTTTCCTACTTTCTTCTTGTGTGTTTGTTAAACCTTAAGAAAAACAAAAAAATAGTAGTAGTTTATTTTTATGTTGTAGTAGTAATAATTAAAAAGAAAACCCAAAAATATTTCCTGTTCTTCTTTTGCTTGTTGGGAGCTTTCCCATGTAAATAGTTTTATTTCTTTTCTTTTATTTGGGGGTCAGTAGGAGAAGACCATAATTAAATTGTTGAAGTGACTCTTATATGCATTATTGTTGATTTAACCCAGAGCCCATATTGCCTTGTCTTCTCCTGTTTATTGAATGCTCGCAGATTCCAGCTTAGTCCAATGCACGTACACTCTTATTATTATTCACACCGTTCGGTCGTGCAAGTGAAAGGCAATTATGATGATATATGATGGGATGACCGAGATGAGAAAAGCTGGTATGAACTCGGCCTCTTTCGTTTTTGTAAATATGATGAGTCCCTCGTTCTTGATTCAGCTTATTATGAATAAACATGTTTGCAATGACAATTAGAGATCATAGTTGCTTGTGCCATGCTTCATTAGCTATGAGTTATAATGGTTTACCTTGTGTGCCAACATGCTATTGAGATGATTATGATGTAGTATGATGGGGTGGTATCCTCCTTTGAATGATTTAAGTGACTTGACTTGGCACATGTTCACGCATGTAGTTGAAACAAATCAACATAGCCTTCACGATATTTATGTTCATGGTGGATTATATCCTACTCATGCTTGCATCCAATGTTTATTAATTTTAATGCATGTACATGGTTGTTGTCGCTCTCTAGTTGGTCGCTTCCCAGTCTTTTGCTAGCCTTCACCTGTACTAAGCGGGAATACTGCTTGTGCATCCAATCCCTTAAACCCCAAAGTTATTCCAAATGAGTCCACTATACCTTCCTATATGCGGTATCTACCTGCCGTTCCAAGTAAATTTGTATGTGCCAAACTCTAAACCTTCAAATAAACATTCTGTTTTGTATGCTCGAATAGCTCATGTATCAACCAAGGTTGTCCTTACCTTCTGTGTTAGGTGGGTTATTCTCAAGAGGAGTGGACTCCGCTCCTCACTCACGAGAAAATGGCTGGTCACCGGGATGCCCAGTCCCATACTTTATGCAAACTAAATCAAAATTAATTGCAAACAAAACTCCCCCTGGGACCTGATGTATGTTGGAGGCACTCGTTGTTTCGAGCAAGCCATGGATTGATGCTTGTTGGTGGAGGGGGAGTATAAACTTTACCATTCTGTTTGGGAACCGCCTATAATGTGTTTAGCATGGAAGATATCGCCATCTCTTAGTTGTTACGTTGACAATGAAAGTATACCGCTCAAAATACAATTTATCTCTATTTCAGAACCGAGCTCTGGCACCTCTACAAATCCCTGCTTCCCTCTGCGAAGGGCCTATCCATTTACTTTTATGTTGAGTCATCACCCTCTTATTAAAAAGCACTAGCTGGAGAGCACAACTGTCATTTGCATTCTATCGGATTTCGGGTTCCGGCAGACCCTTGTGGTTCGAACACTAGGGTGCGCGCGGAGATTTCGCCTTCTACCTACCTGCGCCCCTCCGCCTCGCTAAGATCTAAGCTGTGGAAAGAACAGCACAAGAGACACAGGGTTTATACTGGTACGGGCCACCGTTGCGGTGTAATACCCTACTCCAGTGTGTGGTGTGGTGGATTGCCTCTTGGGCTGATGATGATGAGCAATACAAGGAAGAATAGCCTCACGAGGGTCTGTTCCTGGCTGGGGCGACGAACTGCTAGGAGGAGTTCAGTCACCCTTCTCTCTCTCTCTTCTTCGATTTTCCCCCCTTTTGCTACCCTGGGGGTGGCTAGTCCTATTTATAGGCAAAGGCCCTGGGCCTGTTCCCCAAATATTGAGCAGGAAGGGCGCCAACAATTGGCCATTTTGAAGGGGAACATCTGGTACACTTATCCTGACTAAAGTTGGTCCTCGCCTGCCAAAGGCTCTGGTGGTGACGCTGGCTTGGGCTCCACAATGACTTCCTCCCTGCCGTTGGACTGGTCTTGGTCTCGTTGCACCAAAACGGGTGCCTTTGCTTGATGCTCTCGCCTATGCTTGCTCCCTTTACACGAAAGAGGAAAGGAGGACACTGCGCGGGCTGGCGCCCGCCTGGAGCCCTTGGTCGTCATGGCTTGCATCACGGGCACCTCGTGAGGTACCCCGCCTTGATATCTCTGCCTCCTCGCGAGCCAGCCTGATGAGGTCGTGCCTGAGGAAGCTCCATGTCGTCCGCCCCGCGAGGCTTGGCCCCTCGCGAGGGTCTTGGGTCTATGTTGATGAAGACGGGCCGTGCTGGGCCCCCTTTGAGCCACGCCACAGGCCGCAGGCAGGCAAGTCTGGGGACCCCCGTTCCCAGAACGCCGACAGTAGCCCCCGGGCCCAAGGCGCGCCCGGACTTGGCCGTGCAGGGAGGCGAAAGGGCAAGAGCGAAGCGCTGCGGGCCCTAACAGCCTGCGGCCTTGGGCGCCGCATGGCGGTTGACTGGACATGGGCGTCTCCACAACCGCGCGAGTTGATAAAGGAGCGGCATCTGCCTAGGCTTTGCTTTTTGCTTTCTCCAGTTGCTGCTCAGATCCCCTTTCTTGCGCCTCTCCTTCCTTCCTCCAAAATTTCCAGATCTACTCCGACCGCGTGACCTAGGAAGCCATGGCGCCTCGTCAGTCCCCGGCCGGAGCTTGGTACTCGTCTGCCCTGGACTAGCCGAACGTGTCGGAGGCGAGCCTTGCCTGGTTGCACCAGATGGCGGCGGCGCAGGGCATCGACGGGGCGAAGGTGTTCAAGGCCGGCTCCGCCACCCCTGAGGGCCAACGGAGCACCTTCTATCCGTTCTTTGTAAGCTCCATTGCTGCTGGCCTGGTGCCTACCTTCTTCGAGTTCTTCTTCTCTGTCCTCCGCCATTATAAGCTACAGGCGCTGCATCTCCACCCCAACTCCGTCCTTCTCCTGGCAATCTTCGCCTATTACTGTGAGGCTCACGTAGGGGTGCAGCCCTCGGTGGCCTTGCTGCGCCACTACTTCTACGTCCGGACCTCTCGCGGTCCTGCTTCCGCGTGCGCGAGCTTCATCGCGTACGGTGGCGCCATTGCCATTTCGAACCCCGGGAAAAGGATTGAGAGCTTCAGGAGCAAGTGGGTCTTGGCGGATGTTGGGCGCATCCATCCTCGGCTGATCTTGCCCACGGAGCAACCCACGAGCTCCAGCGATTGGGGTCGAGCGGAGCTCGCGGATCCCCGCGCGAAGCTGGTGTTGGAGAAGATGGACGCGGATCTGAGGCCGGCCAACATGGCGGCGGCGAAGCTGACTGGCGCGTCGCTGCTGAGGGAATTCCTGGAGCACCAGCTGACTCCACTTCGGCAGTACTCACTTCCGATGTGGAGGCCCCATCCGAGCCCCGCGGCCTTGGCCGACGGAGATCTGGCTGCGGTCCTCCAATCTCTGGTCGGGGGCGATGTGGCGAGGTTGGAGGGCGCTCCTACACCCTTGTTCCTCCGCGACGACTGGGAGCGGGTAATGGAGTCCATGGCCGTCTTTAACAGGGACGGGCCCGTGCCCATGGAGACTCCCGGGGAATCGGTGGACGTGTCCTCCGACGACTCCAGTGAAGAGGAGGAAGGAGGGGAGTGGGAGAAAGGGCCTGACTCCGAGGCGACTGGCGGAGAGTCGAGGGCTCCCCTCCCCCGGCGCAGGTCCCGCATTCTCCGCCTCTCTCCGAGCGATACGACGAGGATGATGACGAGCAGGACGGCAGGAGTTTGCCTCGATCCCGAAGAAAGACAGGACCGGGCTGATCTCCCGCGGGTCTGCCCCGGCCCCGAGGCAGACCGCAGACGCGCCTTCCGCTTCCAAGCTTCCCGAGGTTGACCCTTCCAGCCGGCTTTCAGGCTTCAAATTTGGCTGGAGGCCGCTTGAGCTTACTGGCGACGACCCGTAAGCGCTTGATTCTTGTCTTTATTTCTTGTTCTGCTTCTGAGGCTTGACGTCCGCATCTCTTGGATAGGCTGGCGCCCGCAGCAAAGAAGCCGAAGGGAGCTCCTGAGGTTCCATCCGTGGCAGCGCCTCTGCCCGCGAAGGAAGGTGACCGCGACGCGCGGGCTTCTCCTGCCCGGTCGTCCTCGCGAGGCCTGGCTGAGCCGGCTGGGGCAAGCTCAGCCCCCATGCCCCAAGTGACTCCCGAGGTGCCTTTGCATGCTGCCGCCACTACAGCCGCTGGGGCGCAGCAGGCTTCGCCTCAGGATGCTGTGGTCGCGCTGCCGCCTTCTCCTCCTACTCCACCGACCACTATCTCTCTGACTCCTCCTGCCGTTCTGGATCGTGCTGCTGCTGAGCTGGACCGGCTGCGGCAGGATCTTCTTGGCGCGCGACCCTCGCTTGGTGGCCGGGCGCTTGGAGCTGGCTTCAGGATGGATTCGCTCCGATGCTTCGATTCAGGCGGCGCTGGTCCAGGCCTCGACGGCTTGCGATGAGGAGAGGCAGGCCGTCCTTGAGGCGAAGGCTGCTCGTGACGCAGCCCTGGGGGAGGTGGTCGACGTCCGTGGTCGCTGCAAGGTGCTGGAGGACGAGCTGCAAAGCCTGCGGGACCAGCTCGCGAAAGAGGTCCGCCTTCGCCAAGAGTAGGAAGAAGGCGTGAAGGCTCGTGAGGCGGCCGTCGAGGGCCGGGAGGCCAAGCTCAGGAAGCGCCACGACCGCCTAGGTGCGCTGGAGCAAGAGCTGGGGGCGAGGAAGGTCGAGTTGGACGACAAGGCCCAGGTTCTTGCCGAGGACCGCATGGCCTTCGCGGAGATGGAGGCGAAGGCTCGCTCCTCGCTGAGGACGCTTTACGACAGCGGCCTGGAGAGCCCGCTGGCTGCCACCAAGGATGGCCCCGCCAAGCTGCTTCCCTTCCTGGTTCGCGCTCTTGAAGATGTCTCCCTTGGCCTTGGCCCCACGGCCGAGGCCGAGGCGCGTGTCCTGTCTTCTGCAGCGCTGACGCGGGTCCACACCCACATCTACCTTCGCGATCCCGGCGTCGACCTCGATAGCCTGCTGGAGCCAGTAAGCGGCGAGCGTGCTGCTGCCGTTGCCGAGGCCGTGAAGGGTCGCGCGGAGGCTCTGCTAGGGAAGTTCCGGGCCTTCAGCACCAAGCCGAAGCAAGGCGCTGCCGACCCCACTGCTCCATGAGGCGAACCCACTCCGCGCTACTCCACCGCCGACAAGTGACTCCGTTGTGGCTCCTGTCCTGCCTTTAATTCCTGCACATGTACCATGCCTCGGGGAGGCGTTTAAACTTGCGTTTGGCATTGAGATAACAGTGTGGACTGTAATATTTGCTTTTGAATTCCTTGAAATTTACGCTTTTCCTTCCTACTTGCTTATGTTCTACGCCGGCAGAGCCCGGCCCCGCGCATACCTCAGCCGCCGTTAGCCCCGACCGGAAACCAAGACGGGACCAAGGAGTGAGGGGCTACGTGACAAGTTAGGCTCCTCAGTCGCGATGCTCAGGAGTCCCCCTTGGGGCACGAACAGCAAGTAGGGAGGTGTGATGCAGGTGGATCTACCGTTCTACGTTTGCAGGGCCCGGCCGCGCGCATACCTCAACCACCGTTAGCCTTTCGGAACTAAGGAGTGAGGGGCTACGTGACCAGTTAGGCTCCTGAGTCGCGATGCTCAGGAGTCCCCCTTGATGCTCAAACGGCCTTCGTACCTTGGCTCCGCTCGGGGAGAGACGCGCAATGAACCAGGCCCGGGGGGGCCTGGCTGGGTGGCGTGCATCTGGGGGTGACCCAGGCGCAGCCCCCGTGCCCAGCCCCCTCGCGCGGCACTCCCGAGGGGAGGCGTTACGATGAGGCTAGACACTGAGCTCTGGGCTCCCTGAGGTTGATGCGGCCCGGGGGCCGCCCTCAGTTGTTTATCACCAGCGCGGAGCATAGCACTTCCGTATGTGTACGGGCATAGCCGCTCCTCGACAGTGTCGTCAGCCAGCGCGGAGCATGGTGCTTCCACTGGTACGTGGGAGGGGGCTCCCCTCCGGGACGAGCCCCCGGGTCGTGTACAGCCCCGCCCTGATACGTGGCTGGCACGGTAGGGCCTGGCGAGGTGTATCTGGGCACCCGTGAGCCAGCGCGGGACTCACGGGGCCCTACCTCTAGGTGGGTTGCGCCTGGCACTGGGCCTTATCTTGTAATGTGTCCCTGCAAATTTGGTTAGATGCCGGCACTCTACGTCCTCGGGTCTCGGCCCTCGAGCTGGTCTCAGCCGTCGCTGGTATGCCAGGTCGTGATGCCATGGACAAGGCCAGAGGGTGAGGGCTGGAGAGCCAGTAAGAGCCCTGAGTCGCGATGCTCAGGTACCCCCCTTTAACGTGCAAGTGGTCGGCATGGAGAAGAACAGGTGCCTTGGACAGGCATCAAATAATCAAGCATGGTGGGTCGAACGCATAGCCGGAAATAAACACAAAAGGGATACATGCCGCTGGGTCTGGCCCGAGCGACTTGGGGATGATGCAGCCCGTGGGGCGCCCCCAACAAGGTAAGCTAACAACATGAAATAAAAGGGATACATGCCGCAGGGACGGACCCACGCGGCCTGGGAATAATGCAGCCCTGGGGGGGCGCTCCCAGCTGGAAATGAAACTTGAAAGATGTCACCTGATGATGTTGAGGATGAAGGAGTGTTGGTGTAGCTGACTCGGTGGGCTGCGGAAGCCGATCCTCACGAGCCCCCAGGCCCAGGGGCCTCGGAAGGCTCCGGAGGCGCTGGTGGCTCCTCACGGACCATCTCCATCTCCGCCAGGGCTGCGGAACGCCTGGCCTCTTGAGCCTCCATGATGCCCCTCATGAGGCGCTGGTACGTGGTAGCCACATTTGGCAAGCCGTAAGGCATGCGAACATAGCTGTGGGGTGGACCTTCGCAGCGCCCCACTCGCGAGGGTCAGAGGCGCTCCAGAGAGGTGACTCGATTGAGCACTGGTATGTCGATGCAGACGCGCAGCCCACCATCCTCGCCTGGATGGGGGCCCACAGCTGGTAGGCGGCGGCCGCCTCTCATGACTCTTGACTCCTGTAGCTCCTGAATGGCCTTGATGACGAACTCCTGAGGGTCTGGCCCTCCTTGCCTTACTCCTTCTTGAGGGAAACGTGCTTCGAAACACGCCTCCATGTGGTGCCCAAGCGCCTCCCTCGTGACATTAGCCAGGTCGGTGGCCCTCCAGGGGAGAGCCCCCGAGCCCTGCCTGAGGAGGGCGCCGGGCACGCTTTCCTATGCGATGGAAGGAGGTTCCCCCTGGGCAGGCGCGGGCCCTGAGGGGCCTGCCTCCTGACGGGCCGGGCCGGACGATGTCTTCTTCTTCTTGGGGGCGGTCTCGGGAAGCCTCCTGCTTCCGCGATCCGGGTCTTCCAGTGATGCGGCCTGAAAGGCTCGTTCCAGGGAACACACTGTGTCCTTCTCTTCACAGGGCACCTTGATGACTCCGCCACTTCCTGGCATCTTGAGGACGTTGTAGCCATGGTGAGTCACGGCCATGAACTTGGCCAGCGCTGGGTACCCAAGGATGGCGTTGTACATCAGGCGAATGTGAGCGGCGTCGAAGTCGATGAGCTCGGTGCGGTAGTTGTCGCGTGCCCCGAAGGTGACAGGGAGGCGGACCTGCCCAATCGGGACCGTGGAGCCGTCGGTGACTCCGGAGAAGGGCTTGGTTGGCTGAAGCTGGGTGTAGGGCACTTGGAGATTGTTGAATGTTTCCACGGACAGGACGTTGAGCCCTGCCCCGCCATCGATGAGGGTCCTGGTGACCACCACGTTGCTGATGATTGGGGAACAAAGCATCGGGAGGACTCCGGCTGTGGCCGCACACTTGAGTTGATCTGCTGAGCTGAACATGATGGCGCACGGCGACCACCTGAGAGGGCGCGTGGCTTCCAGCTTGGGGAGGACTGCATTCACTTCGTGGGCGAACTGCTTAAAGATGCGTTGAGAGGCTGGGGCTTGAGCCCCGCCCAGGATGCAGGCGATCGCGCGCAGCTCCTGGAAGCCCCCAGCCCCCTCGTCCTAATGGCGGTCCTCGTTTCTCCTTGGCTGCGGTGGCAACGGAGGGGGGCCTGCGTTGCCTTGTGGGCGATCCTCACGAGGCTGATCCCTCCAGTCTCCCTCGCGAGGCGTGTCTTGCCAGTGATCCTCGCGAGGTCGATCGCGCCACCCCCGGCGCGGGCAGCGGTCTTCCCAGCATCCTGTGTTCCTTACTCCTCCTCGACCATAGCCCCGGTCACCGCGGTCGGGGCGACGGCCGATCCTTCCTTCTCGCACGGCTCGGAGCTCTTGACACTTGTTGGTGTTGTGGGTGTGGAGGTCGTGGTACACACAGTATCGACTGCCCTTGGGAGGTTCGGGCTGATCTCTGCCCCGCTTGGTGTCTGGTTCGGGCTGATCTCTGCCCGCCGCTGTGTCGCCTTGCCGCCGCCGCCGCCGTCCGCCATGCCGCCCGCCGCCGCCGTCCGCCATGCCGCCCGCCGCCGCCGAGGTAACCGCCGCCGCCAGTTTTCGCGGGAAAACCGTTCGGTTTTTTAGAAACCCTAGTTTGTTTTTTTTTCTAGATCGGTTTTTTCGGTTTTTTTCTCAGTTTAGTTAAATAGCGGACGTTCGTCCGTACGTTCATTTTAACGAACGCCGTTCACCCGTTAGCCGCAGATAGCGAACGTTCGTTCGTTAGTCTATTCGTGAGTTATCTTTTTCCAGGGTTTTTTCGCGATTATTTTCGATCGCGTTTTCTGCCTTAATCTTTGTTCTAGTATATCTTTTTGCTCATTTATCCGAATCAGGTGAAACAAGCGCCTAGATCTTCGTATTGAAGCCCTCTTTCTGTTTAACCAACTTGAACAAGATTTTGGTACTGTAAAATTTGACTTTAGTCCATATTTGTAATCGGATCTTGTTTCTTTTGTAGTTTGAGTTTCGTTGCTCCGTTTGATTTGATTCTTTTTGCAAACCGGAGTTCTTCAGTTGAAATTTCTGGTTAGATCTTCTTATTTGAGTTTTCCCCGTGCATCTTTGCTTGATTTCTTATATATGCTATTGTTTGTTTGCGATAGAACACCCGGAGTGCGAAACGTGCTACTAGGAGTCTTTAGGTTTTGCGGATCATCAGCAAGGCAAGTAACACTTTGATCATAGCCCTTTATTACCCAGTTTTTGTGCATTAGTTTCAACCCTCACACATTGCATGAGTAGGATCTCTTAACATGTGGGTTTGGGAAGTAGATGATGAGGTAGAACCTATTACCTGTTTTATTATCAAACCATTGGGAGTTACTTCTACGTTATGCTTATACTGCTATGCTATGCTCGTAGACGTGAATTGAGTTTGAGAGTATCCATGACAGATGTGAGTTGTTAATTAATGCTTCAACTTAAGGTGGCAACTTTAATACACATATGGGTGGATTGCTTGTGGGCACCTAGAGAATCCAGTGTTGTCCTAGGATATCCCGGAGTACCTGTGTGATCATCCTACGGTCCGCCACCCAGGCTCAAAGGGATCATAAGATTATTCATGCTAGAAACTTCGGTGTGCACCCAGAAGCCATTATGGGCTCTGGCATAGTGGAGTAAGTTGCATGACCTCTGCCAGTGGTAGACTAGCAGATGTAGGGGATGTAGGTTGGTATGGTCTACCCAGGGTTAGAGTTAATGCTTCTGAAAGACTATGTCTCGGTCATCCGTTTCTCAAACACCATGTAGTGCGAGAACTCCAATGGAGGAGATCGAGTCTTGTGGGGAAAAGTGTGCAAACCTCTGCATAGTGTACAAACTAATCATGGTTAGTCATGTCCCCGGTTATGGACATCTTGAGTATCTGGTACTTGAATTATTGATTTGATCTCATCACTCTCAAATTAATTTGTTGGGATGTTAACGACTACATTAATTGGGATTGCGTTGGAGGAACCTTCTCAATGATGTTTCAACTACCATGATAGTTAAATAAAATATATTCATTTGTTGTAGGGAAAAACTGGCTTTTCGCAAAAACAAGATAACCATAGAGCCTCCACCAGCCATATGCATGTAGTGATAGCATTTATCTGTTCATTGCTCTCTTGTGTTAATTTGCGAGCATATTCCATGTGGTGACCCGTTTTCGGGCTGCAACGTATCATGTTGCAGACTTTTCAGACAACGAGTAAGGTGCCGTTGGTCGTTTGTCATGCACTCAGCTATGGCGTTGGAGTTGATGGACTCACTTTATCTTCCAAGCCTTCCGCTGTTATCGTTATTAGATGGCCTTAAGCCATATTTATTGTAATAAGTTCTCTTTTGAGACATTCGATGTAATAAGTGTGTGATTGCTACTCTGTTATAAATCCTTCGAAGTACTGTGTGTGTCAGCATTACCGATCCAGGGATGACACTGAAGCACAGATACTTGACCGTCTGAGGTCGGGTCGCTACACACGCGCCCCCAAGCCCAATTCGAATTTGGAGGGGGCCGTCCCCCCTTTCCTTTTCTCCCTCTCCTTGTTCCTTCTCCTCCTACTCCAACTAGGGAAGGGGGGAAACCTACTCCTGCTAGGAGTAGGAATCCCCCCTTAGGGCGCACCATAGGGGGCCGGCCCTCCCATCCTCCACTCCTTTATATACGGGGGAGGGGGGCACCCCATAGACACACAAGTTGATCTCTTAGCCGTGTGCGGTGCCCCTCTCCATAGACTTCCACCTCGATCATATTGTCGTAGTGCTTAGGCGAAGCCATGCATCGGTAACTTCATCATCACCGTCAACATGTCATCGTGCTGACGAAACTCTCCCTCGGCCTCAGCTGGATCTAGAGTTCGAGGGACATCACCGAGCTGAAGGTGTGCAGATCGTGGAGGTGTCGTGTGTTCGGTACTTGATTGGTTGGATCGCGAAGACGTTCGACTACATCAACCGCGTTACTTAACGCTTCCGCTTTCGGTCTACGAGGGTACGTAGACACACCCTCCCCTCTCGTTGCTATGCATCCCTAGATAGATCTTGCGTGATCATAGGAATTTTTTTGAAATACTGCGTTCCCCAATAGATACCACCCCCAACAGATCTATGGGTTACACACCTTTCTTCATGGTTTACGGAGCATAGGCCGTTCTCCCTAGTGACATTCTTCATGACTCACCCTTTGTGGCGGCTTATGTTGAAGTCGATAATGAACAAGCATGTCAGGATGCTATTGACCTGTTGGATGACGAGCATGACCTTGCGGCGGCTCGTTCGGTGATTTACCAGCAAGATCTGCGTCGTTATCATAGCCATCGGGTTAAAACCGGGACCTTTCAAGAAGGAGATTTGGTGCTCCGGCTCATCCAGGATCAAACTGACATGCACAAGCTATCCCCACCTTGGGAAGGGCCCTTTGTGGTCAGCAAAAATCTGAACAACGGGTCATACTACCTTATCGATGTTCGAGACCACAAGGACTCACGCACGTCGAAGGAGGAAACCCACTGGCCATGGAATATTGCTCATCTTCGGCCTTATTACATCTGAACCACTGGCTCTTCTGATGTACATATTTTTACCAATGTATATGTTTATGACTAGTATAATAAAGCCAGCATCCCTGATATTTCAAGGCCTCTATCATTTCATTTCTAAGAATCTGAGTCTTTATTGTCTCTTTATAAGATCGCTTGGGGGCTTCCTACTCATTGAGCATAGCTATGACTACCCACTTGATCCAGCTTGTATGCCTTGATTGCAGAATGCTTGGGGGCTTCCTGCTCATTGAGCATAGCTATGACTACCCTACTGATCTGGCTTATACGCCTGGAATGAAATATTACTTGGGGGGCTCATTGTTAATGAACAGAGCTTTGTTGTCCCTTGTAATAGGCTTGGATGCCAGGTGTATTCACCAAAAATCCGGGTTATCCTGCCTTTGTTTGCCTGCCACTCTGACTAGTAATCCTGGAATGACTCGCCGTACTCTTGACAATCAATCTTATAAAGACCTGAATTTGTCAAAGTTAAAACAGCGATTGGTCATGTGAGATCCGGCTTACGGGTTTGAATTAAGGTTTAACTCAGCGGTTGTGCGGCCCTTAAGTAGCACTTGACATTGAGGCTTGGCAGCCTATGAACGCCTTGTTTTTTCTAATTTATATTTGCAACATTTTTTGAGATTCATCTTTGGTACCATGGTTGGAACTTGATTAGGGCCATGTTGCCTTATGATTTATATATGAATCTATCTGGAGTTTTGTTAACCTGGCCTGGCTTTGGACTTTAAGTGGCCAGTATGATGATTATGTACTTAGAGTTATGTGCTCTAAGTTTTGGGATGTTACCCTTGCTGCATATGGCGTTGTATATATGCCGGCGGTATGAATAAATTGAATCGGGTGTTGTGCTCTAAGACTTTGGGCTGTTAACCTTACTACACGTCGCATGATAAGCCGACAGTGTGAACAAATATCACATGTATGATATTTATTTTCCTGTAATTATATGAGGTTTTTGATAAACCCGCCCTGGTTATGGACTATTTGGTCACCAGTGATTTTTATATGGGGTATTGTGACCCGCCCTGGGGTAAACCACTAGGGCACTTGTTATGTGCTTATGTGCAGGAAAAAATTAAAAGCATGGTCTGCATAATTGATGATATTATAAGCATAAGTGGCGGATCTTCGAATGACGGATCGGCAGTGTTATGCAAATAAACATGCACGACGACGTGACAGATCATGGGTTTTCAACTAGCCTATTACAAGGCATCATATGGCCGCAAAATAATAAGTATTTTTGAGACACACACCATCCAAATGCTATGGTTGGTAAACCGGCTCATGAATTAAGACTTCTAGTCTTGGCGGGTTGAAGCTTCCGGGTCATCCTGCGCTGCTTCTTCTTCTCCTTGGTTACCCATTGGCTGGAAGTCAACCATAGCCCAGTTGATACCGGTCAAAGCTCTAAACACGACCTCGTCATCTATAAGACTTGATGGATCGATGTCAGGAGCGAAGGTGTGCTTATGAGTAGGCGGGATGAGATCCACCTCCTGATGAATCGGTGCCTTCACCTTCTTGTTCTCAGCGTCATAAGCCGCCTGATATTGGGATAGATCTGTGTCTTCATCCAGCTTGCTTGCTAATGGATGCATTTCCCTTGCTATTTTTGCAAAATCATCAACGCTGAAGGGAGACCCGTCTTCTTTTGCACTAGGGCAGCCATTGGCCAAATCTTCTGGATCAAGATCTGCTTGCCATGCCTTGGCCCGGCTTAGGGCAGTCATGGCACCGGCTATGGCGGTTGATCGCTTTAAATCTTCAATTCTTTGGGGCAGCACTGATAGCTTCTCTAGTGTTTCCTTGATCAGGGAGGGCGGATGTTTCTTATGAGTAGCAACAGAGATTGTCCGTTGAACACCAGTGTATAGCTGCTCTACAGAGTATAGATAGCTTTACGCTTGATGCGCATGTCTGAACCCAGCTTGGCGCTTCGGGAGCCTACATCAGTAAAATTATTGGTAAACCGGCTGATGATTATGATATACTGTTAGTGCAAAGGAGAGTATTTTTTGCTACTTACCGAAGATGGCCGACATCATGCTATTGATTTGATGCCTTAAACCGGGCATTCGTCAGTTACCAGTTTAAGGGCTGCTTCAGCATCCCCTACTCTTTTTAATGAAGCCGCCTTCTCGGTCTCCCAGCCGGTTTTATTAGTACTGAAGTTTTGTTTCAACTGCTCAATGTTTTCCAATGCAGTCTTCAGCTCTGATTTGTCTTTTCAAGTCTCAGATTGTTGGATTTCAATGTTGGCCCTCAGATCATTGACTTGGGATTCCTTTTTGCTTAATTCAGCCTGCAACATGAATAAGATAGGAGGCATTATGATCATATTATTTGAAGTCCCAAGCATAATACAACTATTTTACTTGGCACTTGGGGGCTAATGCATATTGCTCTTTTTTTAAAACAATTCTATGATGACCCGGCTACACTGCTATGACTATAGCCGACTCATGGGGGCTACACAGCTGGATTTTATTCATAGTAATAGTGATAAGTCCCAGCTTATTCATGATGATTAAGCTGGCCCTTGGGGGCTACACATGCAAATTTGTTCATTGTTACTCGAAGATCCAGCTTAACTTGTCAGTATAAGCCGGTCCTGGCGAGCTATGTATGTGAAATTACAAGCCATATTTTGATGACCCGACTTTAGTTATACAGCTTAAGCCGGCCCTTGGGGGCTAATTGGTGATTCTATAGTTCTAACAGGCTTTGACATAGATACCAAGTTCAACAAGAATGTTTAATATCTACAACATATTCAAAATTATCATATCCAGTCGACTTGGTGGCTGACAGATATATCTATGAAGAAGATGATAGTGTTTACCTTAATGCGCTCCTTCATCAGGTTGACCAAGCCGACTTCAAAGTCGCGGCCGGTGTGGAGGCGGTTCAAATAGCCTGCATGAAGCTCCTGGGCATTAAATTGAGCATAGCTCTCCAAATTGAAATTCCGCTTGCCCTTATCAACACCAAAAAATTCTTCTTTGGCACTGTGTTTTGATAGGAGAGTGGGGTTGCCTGGGGCTTTGTAAGTCGTCCCAGTAATCATTATGTCCTCAGTTTCCTAAGCTAGCTGAGCGGGACTAGGCGGCTTGGCTGGTTCCAGGTCAACATTTATGGGATCCGCAGTGATTGGGTGTTCTGGTGGCGGTCCATCCATAGCAGCTTCTAAAACTTGATGCAAAGTCTCGGATGTGGCATGTCTCTCCGGATCAACAGTCTTTGGCTCTTCAGCCGGTTTATCAATTTTCTACTTCTTGCTGGGCTTTGAGATAGCGCTGAAAAGGAAGTGCAAGATAGAGTTAATATGAAAATTATATGCATGATTAGAAGTGGATAGTCTTAACATTCTTACCCAGGCACAGTCTTGAAGACGGGGATTTGAGTTCCCGTTGAGTCGCTACAGGAGGAGTGAGATGTTCCTTGGTAATTTCAGTCGGAAGGGTTAAGAGGTTGACAAAAAAGACCGGCCTTGGGATAAGCTAAGTCGGAAATTTGTGAAACCTCAACACGGTGCTTGCGAGGAACCGGTGTGTTGGGCAAACCGGAGGATAAAACCCCACCGCCGCTATTCTGAGTCATAGGGCGAGCTTCGTGCTGCTTTTTCTTCAAAATAAAGTTGGGATCCAAGTAAGCTAAAGGGTGAGAGAATTTTACTTTCCGTCTTGCTTGTCGAGTTTTCTGTGTTGGCAGAGGTTTTGAGCCGGAGGAAAGAGTAATTACCTCTTCATCATGTGCATGGCCGGCTTCCGCGTCATCCTGATAATGGTCATTGTCAATAAGATGCACAAAAAATGAGCCAAGGGAATCAAATTCTACCTCTGACTCATCGTCATCATCATCATTATCATCCAAGTTGAATAGCTCGGTAGCATTAGTCTTCTTCTTGGCGGGGTTTTTTGGTGGATTTGCTTTTTGTCCGGGTCTTCTTGACCGGCTTATCTAACTTCTTCTTCCAAAAAGGAGAATCAGCCTACGCAAATAAAGTGGGTTATGAGAAGATAGTTTAAACGAAAGATAGTCCTTAAGCCAGAAATAGCTTAAAACGCTTACAGCTGGCGGTTGGTTGACAACGCAGAAAGGATTCAATCCAATTTTGCTGCAGTCTTCTAGACTCTCGTTTAGGAGAGATTTGGTCATATTATTGATGTCATCTTCAGTTATCTCTGTCTGGCAGTGGCAAAGCGGATCTTTCAAATCGCCAGTATACTCACACATTAAGCCGGGTCGGCGGCTTAGTGGCAATATCCTCCATGAAACCCAGCACCTGACAAGGTCGATGCCGGTTAAACCGTTAGCCATGAAGGCTCTGATTTTTGAAAAAATGGGCGCATATTTGGCCCGTTCCTTTGTGCTGATGCGTTGTGGAAGATGATGCATGTTGCTAAGCCGGCTGGCGCGGTAACCCAGCAAAGGATTTTCCCCTTCTGGAGAAGTGTCTTGGCAATAAAACCAAGTTCGGTTCCAGTCCTTGGGATGACTGAGCAGTGTGGCGGCTAGGAAAGTAGCTTCTTTCCATTGCTGAATAGAAATGCCACCTAATTCTAGGCTGGGCCCATCAGTAAACTCAGTCTGCCGGTTTATGTAATAAAATTCCCTGAACAGTTCCATAGTGGGCTCCTGTTGGAGGTAAGCTTCGCAGAACACTTGAAAATTACAGATGTTCGAAATAGAATTTGGCCCGATGTCTTGAGGATGAAGCTTTAAAAAGTGCAGCACATCGCGAAATAATTTTGAGCCGGGAGGGCTAAAACCCCGGAGCAGATGATCAGTAAAGAGAATTACTTCGCCGTCCTTGGGCTCAGGAGGAGTTTCTATGCCTGGTACCCTCCAATGGATGATATTTTTTTGGCTAGGACGCCTGTTTGAACATAGTCGTTCAAATCTTCCTCGGTGACCCGGGAAACGACCCAGTTGCATGCAGTGACAATCTTGCCCATTTTGAGGATGAAGGCCTAAAAGAAGAAATATTGCCGGTTTAAGATTAATTTGCTAAACAGGACCAATGATTCAAAGGTAAAAGTGCTATAAACGGCAAGCCAGAAGATGAACACGGAAGTACGTGCATATTCATATTGGCGGCTTAAAAGGGGACTAATGGTACCTGCCGGGTTAGGGATTATGCTGTTAACCCGGCCGGAGTTTAAAAGTCAAATACATTGTGCAGAACCAAAGTATGAGGATGAATAAGCAAGCATGCTTAAACCGTAGAATATTGTTGGGTTATGTAGGTTATGAAGCGTATGATGGCGGCTTAAACGGGGCCTAATGTTATATGGCGGATCACGGTTTATGGTATAAGTCGCCATGGAAGCTATGGTACTTCAAATCTATCAGTGAAAATTTCAGTAAGTGATGGACAAACAAATTTCACAGACTGGATCTGTAGTTTTGGATCTGCAGCAATTTAGAAAAGGCAGTAAATTCTAAACTTCAGATGGCGGCAGCAGAAAAGTTCGTGTGCTCCGATGAGATCTTTTATGGAGAGAAGGTATTCTGATGTTAAAAACGAATGCTAACTACTACCGCACAAGTTTCATGCCATGTTCAGATCAAAAAGCTACTTGAGCTAAAGGAGAAAACGAAGAACGGGGAAGAACACTGATGAACAAAGCAGACCCTAATACGGATCTGAGGTATAAGGAGATGAGTACTTATAGATGTTGATGGACAGCGGTGGTGCGCCGACGTTCTCTGGTCTAATCAGGTTGATGCAGCGGACGGTGGTCGACGGTGGTGGAGCTCGGTCTGTAGAGGAGTCACGAGAGGAAGACAAAGACGAGAGGGTGTGGGGGATAAAGTGAAGACAAGGACCCCCCTACCTATTTATAACGCAATGATCAGATGGCATGTGCGGGAATCAAGGAGGCCGAAAAATGGTTATGAGGCTATACGAACGCCTCGATTTTCGGAATATCCACTAAAGCAAAATATTCGTTGAGATATACTAAGCTCTAGGTGAAGTTAATGCAAGATGATGTCATGGTGAGTTAACATGATTCTATGAGCTGACATCATGGCGGGTTACGACAAACTTCATAAAATGGATGATGCAAGATTTTGACAAGTCAAGCATTGAAGATTGATGTGAACAGGTTCAAATCAACCTGGGGCCTAATGTTGGGGATATAACTACTGGGTACGAGCCGCCCAGGAGGGGCCGGGTCGTACCACTAGCGACTTACAGATGAAGATGGCGGGTCATGGCAAGCTTATTGACGGCCCAAGACCGAGAGGCGACTTGAGGCCCAACAGGATGAACCGCCATGTGTGTAACTTGTATTGTAAGGCAAGCTTAGTTAGTCACCAAGCTAGACATGTTGTGTATGAGTCGGTCGGGACTCTGTAAGCCGCCGGGCATCAACCTGTGTATATAAAGAGGTGACCAGGCGGCAGGTTGAGAACAAGAAACAAGAGATCGAGAACTAGGTCAAGCGTATTCGCTCCCTGGTAATCGAAACCCAAGCAATACAACCCCAAACTAGAGTAGGCATTTACCTCATTGCGAGGGGCCGAACCAGTATAAACCCTCAGTGTTATTGATACGTATCCAACATATCTACTTTTCCTAACGCTTTTCCTCTTGTTTTGGACTCTAATTTGCATGATTTGAATGAAAGTAACCCTGGACTGACGGTGTTTTCAGCAGAACTACCATGGTGTTGTTTTTGTGCAGAAATAAAAGTTCTCGGAATGGAACGAAACTTTGCGAGGAATTTTTGTATAATATATAAGAATTTCTGGAGCCCAGACCTATCGAACGGGGGCACCTGGGTGGGCACAACCCACCAGGGTGCGCCCCCCCCCTCAGCAGGCACGCCGAGGTGGGTTGTCCCCACCAGGTGGCCCCGCAGACCCTGAAACCAATGATATAAAATCCTATTTTTCCAGAAAAAAATAGGGAGAAAGAATTATCACGATCCATGAGATGGAGCCGCCGCCACCTCCTATTCTTCATCGGGAGGCCAGATCTGGAGTCTCTTTGGGGCTCCGGAGAGGGGGATCTTCATTCTTCGTCATCACCAACCCTTCTCCATCGCCAATTCCATGATGCTCCCCACCGGGAATGAGTAATTCCTTCGTAGGCTCGCTGGTCGGTGAGGAGTTGGATGAGATTCATCATGTAATCAAGTTAGTTTTGTTAGGGCCTGATCCCTAGTATCCACTATGTTCTAAGATTGATGTTGCTATGACTTTGCCATGCTTAATGCTCGTCACTTTGGGCCCGGGTGCCATGATTTCAGATCTGAACCGTTTATGTTATCAGCATTATATCCATGTTCTAGATCCGATCTTGCAAGTTATAGTCACCTACTACGTGTTATGATCCGGCAACTCGGAGTGACAACAACCGGGATTTCTCCCGGTGATGACCGTAGTTTGAGGAGTTCATGTATTCACGGTGTGTTAATTCTTTGTTCTGGTTCTCTATTAAAAGGAGGCCTTAATATCCCTTAGTTTCCAATATGGACCCCGCTGCCACGGGAGGGTAGGACAAAAGATGTCATGCAAGTTCTTTCCATAAGCACGTATGACTATTTAGGAATACATGCCTACATTATATTGACAAACTGGAGCTACTGCCCTATCTCCCTAGGTTATAGCTGTCTCATGATGAATGTCATCCAACAAGTCACCGATCCAATGCCTATGAATTTATCTTATATTGTTCTTGCTAAGTTACTATTGCTATCGTTACTATTGCACTTGCTACAAAACTACTGCTATCACTATTACCATTACTGTTACTGTTGTCACTATTATCAAAACTATCATATTAATTAGCTACTGATCACGTTGTTGCAGATAATTAATCTCTAGGTGTGGTTGAATTGATAACTTAGCTGCTAATACCTTCAAATATTCTTTGACTCCCCTTGTGTCAAATCTATAAATTTGGGTTGAATACTTTACCCTCGAAAACTGTTGCGATCCCCTATACTTGTGGGTTATCAAGACCTTTTTCTGGCGCCGTTGCCAGGGAGCATAGCTATATTTGTTGAGTCACTTGGGATTATTACCAATTTATCACTATGAAGGATCTGAAGGATGCTAAGACTAAGATATTTCCCTCAAATATGAGGGGAGGTAAGGAACTACCATCCAGTTCTGCTTTAGATTCACCTTCTGTTATAAGTAAACTTGCAACACCACCACATGCTATTAATTCTGATATGTTGCAAGTTATTGATGATGCTACTTCTGCTATGGATAATGCTTATGATGATGCTAGTATCTTGCTTAATGATGATGTGCCACTTGGTGGCTTTCTTGATAAACAAATTGATAGAGTTATACACCATGATGTTGTTGAATCTGATGATGAGCTTGAAACTGAAAGTCCTGAAACACCTGCTAGAACTAGCCCTCCTAGATATGAATTGCCTAAGGTACCGGAAGGTTATGTTATGAGTGAGGAGACAACTGGAGATATTCTTGCTTGCATAGATAGAGATGATCTAGAGAAATTACTATGCAAATATAAAGAAAAATCTCTGAATGCTAGAATGAAATGTGATCCTAAGTTTGCTACTTCACCTATATTTATTGATGATAAGGATTACGAATTCTCTGTCGACCCAGAGTTAATTACTTTGGTTGAATTTGATCCTTTCCATGGTTATGAAACTAAAACTGTTGTGGCACATCTTACTAAGTTGAATGACATAGCCACCCTTTTTACTCATGATGAGAAAACTCGCTATTACTTTGTTCTCAAATTATTTCATTTCTCATTAAAGGGTGATGCTAAAGCTTGGTACAATACTCTTGCTCCTGGTTGTGTGCGTAGTCCCCAGGATATGATTTATTACTTCTCTGAAAAATATTTTCCTGCTCATAAGAAACAAGCTGCCTTACAGGAAATATTTAACTTTGTGAAAATTAAAGAAGAGAGTCTCCCACAAGCTTGGGGCAGGCTTTGCCAATTACTTAATGATTTGCTTGATCATCCTCCTAAGAAAAATGAAATACTGCATATCTTCTATAATGGACTAACCGATGCTTCTAGGCACTTCCTAGATAGTTGTGCTGGTTGTGTTTTTAGGGAATGAACTATTGGACAAGCTGAGAAATTATTGAATAACATATTGAAAAATTATGATGATTGGACTCTTCATGAACCACCGCCTAAACCCACACCGAAGAATAGGGGTATATTATATCTCAGTCCTGAAGATATGCAAGAGGCAAAGAAATCTATGAAGGAAAAAGGTATTAAAGCTGAGGATGTTAAAAATTTAACTCCTATTGAAGAAATACATGGGATTAATACACCACCACTGCCTAAGGTGGTAGAGGTAAATTCTCTAATGAAGTTCAAAGATAATGACAATCCTCACAATATGCATCCTAGCCAATGCATTTATGAGTTTGAAAACTACATTAGAAAACAAGATTACTTAAATGCAAATGTTATGAAACAATTGAAATACAATCTGATATGATTGCTCGCTTGAGTGACTTGTTATTTAGAATAGCAAATGATGTTAGAGGTGTTGGAAAGCATGCTTCTATGGTTCAAACTCAGTTAGAACAAGCTGCTAAATCTCAAAGAGAATTGCTTGAAGAAATGAATCATAATATACATGACTTTGATGTTAGTGTTGCAACTAGAGGAGGTAAAATGACTCGGGAACCACTTTATCCTGAGGGACACCCAAAAAGAATTGAACAAGATTCACAAAGAGCTAACACTAGTGCACCTAGTCCTTCTAGAAAGAAAAAGGAAAAGAAAAATGATAAGACTTTGCATGCTCCTAGTGAACCTGAAATAGAGAAACCTCCTAACAATGATAATGCAGTTTCTATCTCTGATGATGAAACTCAGTTTGGTAATGAACACTCACCTAGTGATAATGAAAAAGATAATGATGAGGTTCATGAAAATACTCAATCAAATAATAAAGAACCAGACAATGATGTTGAGATAGAACCACCTATTGATCTTGATAACCCACAACCTAAGTATAAAAGGTATGATAAAAGAGATTTCATTGCTAGAAAACATGGTAAAGAAAGAGAACCGTGGGTTCAAAAACCTATGCCTTTTCCACCTGAGTCAACTAGAAAGACTGATGAAGAAGAATTTGAACGCTTTACTGAAATGCCGTGGCCAGTCTTTTTGTATACTCCCTTGACTGATATCTTGAAAATGCCTCCTTATGCAAAGTACATGAAAGACATCATCACTAATAAGATAAAAATACCGGAAGCTGAAATCTCCACTATGCTTGCTAACTATACTTTTAAAGATAGAGTGACTAAAAAACTTGGAGATCCGGGAATACCAACTATACCTTGCTCCATCAAAAAGAATTATGTGAAAAATGCTTTGTGTGATTTAGGAGATGGTGTTAGTGTTATGCCTTTCTCTTTATACAAAAGACTTGATTTGAATAAACTCACACCTACTAAAATATCTTTGCAAATGGCTGATAAATCAACTGCCATACCTATCGGTGTCTGTGAGGATGTGCCTGTTGTTGTTGCTAATGTTACTATTTTGACTGACTTTGTTATACTTGAGATGCCCGAGGACGACAATATGTCGATTATCCTTGGTAGACCCTTCTTGAATACTGCAGGGGCTGTTATTGGTTGCAATAAAAGCAAGGTTACTTTTCATATCAATGTTAATGAGCATATGGTGCACTTTCCGAGTGCTAATGTTATTGAAAAATCTCCGACAACCACTATTGGAAGTTTTCAAATACCTCTACCTACTGTCAAAAAGAAAAATGAAATGCTTATTATTGGGGACATTCATATCCCCATTGAGGTAACTTAGTGATTTACGAAAGTTCTTCGGTTTCATGCTAATTAAAAGTGGTTCTTAATAAGACTTGATCAACCTTCTTAATGAATCATTTGTGAACGATATGAAGTTGATGAATTTAGTAAGCACCACCTTATGTCCCTACTCTTTGTTTTCTGTTTTTATTAGTGAAATAAAATAAAATGCCATGTTTTGTCTATTTTCTGAATTTCCTGTGCAATAAAAAATGACCCAAAAATAAAAGTTCTCAGAATGCCCTGAAAATTTAATACGGTTTTTTCTGAATATTTCTGAATATCTGGTGCAAATAACATCAGAGGGAGGTGCCCCAGGTGGGCACAACCCACCTGGGCGCACCAGGACCCCCAGGCGCGCCCTGGTGGGTTGTGGTCCCCACATGGGCCCCCTCACTTATCTCTTCATACCACATCATCATGTACCTCTAGAAAAAAAATCTCCATTGCTCTCTCTCCCGTGTTCTTGCTCTCGAACCCGCAGATTTCGATCTCTTTGCTCGAAGCTCCGTTTATGAAACTATTTCGGTGGATTGTTGCTTGATATGTGACTCCACCGTTTGTCCAATTAGTTTTTGTTTTAGTGGTTTATATTTTGAATAATTAGCTACTCTTGGTGCTGCTGTAGATGAGCTTGCATGTTGAATTCTTAGTGTTCTAAGTAGTTTGAATGCTTGCTATGGCCTCTATGTATCCCTATGAGTAGTTTCTATCAATTTAATAAAGGTTTATTGATAAATTTTTGTCACCCAAAATTTTTCAGAAAATTGTATGTGGACATGATGAACTTATTTGGAAGGAGTTCTTCGAGGAGGAGATCCTCGGGGGCATCTTCTAGTGACGGCTCTGCTCGCTGGTCATATGTTGAACCAAGTGAAAGTTCTACTCGAGATGCCGCCACCAAAACATGCTTATGGCCTTACGATGAGTATATGATGCATGTGGGTATTAAAGAAGAATTCGAGCAATATGTTCACAATGTCGGTCTCGGTCCCTACATTTCAGATAAGTGTGAACAACGCCATCTTCTCACTGAATCATTTGTCAAAGGATTTAAATTCCTTTCCCGTGAGTCTAGGGTGTCGTTTATGATTTATGACAATCCATTTACCATCTCACTAGAAAATTTTGCTTACCACTGCAAACTCCTGTACTGGGGTTCGCTTGACGAACCACCAAGGGCTGAGTATCAATCATTCTTGACTAGTCTTTGCTATGGTGAGACGAGGCGAGTGACACAAGGTAGAATAAAGAGGATTCATTTTCCCGCAATTCAGTACTTTGCATTATTTAACGGGAAATGTATAGTAGGAAAGCAGGACTGTAGTACACTTTGTGCTCCAAACCTGAGCCTTGATACGTCTCCAATGTATCTATAATTTTTTATTATTCCATGCTATTATATTATCTATTTTGGATGTTTAATGGGATTTAATATGCACTTTTATATTGTTTTGGGGACTAACCTATTAACCAAAGGCCCAGTGCAAATTGTTGTTTTTGCCTATTTCAGTGTTCCACAGAAAAGGAATATCAAACGGAATCCAAACGGAACAAAACCTTCGCGAGGATCTTTCTTGGAACAAACTCAACCTAGGAGAATTGGAGTACAAGTCTGGAAGTCCACGAAGCTTCCATGAGGCAGGGGCGCGCCCAGGGGGTAGGCGCACCCCCACCCTCATGGGCCCCACGGAGCTCCACCGACCTACTTCTTTCGCCTATATATACTCTTATACCCTGAAAACATCCAGGAGAGCAACGAAACCACTATTCCACCACCGCAACCTTCTGTACCCGCGAGATCCCATCTGGCGGCGGGGCTGGCGGCGCGGCTTGCGGGGCTGGCGGCGGTGGCGTCTTGGGGCTCCAAGGGGGGCCCGGGTCCGACTTTTAAAGGGGGAGGGGAGGCGGCTTGCGGGAGGGGGCGAGGCCATGGCGGCGGCGGCGGCTCGGACTCCCTCGACGAGTCCGACTCGGAGACGACGGCGGCGCGGGGCTGGCTGGGCCAGCTGGGCCGTGGCTCAGTTCGGCCCGGCAGGCTTCCTCTTTTTTTTAATATATTCCGCCGAAAAGAAATCCTAGAAAAATAAAAAATTCTAAAAATACCAAAACAAATTTTCACCGTCTAAATAGAATACTTAGAATAAGGTGAACATTTTCTTGGCCTAAAATGCAATTTTTGAAAAAAAAATGCATATTTTTTCCTATGCAAATAAAAATAGCAATAAAATCTGAATAAAATCAAAAAGTTGATTTTAATATTTTTCCTCCAATATTTCGTTTATGTTGGAGAAGTCATATTATCTCCTCTCATATATTTTAATATGAAATATTTTCGGAGAAAAAAATAATAAAACAACTGATCCTCGTTTCGATATCTCATAAAATTCAAATATGAAAATCGTGAAATCCCCAAATCTCTCCGAGGGTCCTTGAGTTTCTTAGAATTTCGAGGATTGCGAAATGAAAAGCAAATAAAATATGATATGCATGAATGACCTACGTATAACATTCCAAATTGAAAATTTGGGATGTTACATGTTCACAGGTACATCACACACAATTTTTCTCGTTAAATCGCTTATGTTATTGAATATATCACACACGGTCCATGGAAGAAACCGTGTGGCAAAGGTTGTCCATCACACACAGTTTTCATGTGGTAAATGTTTGCGCAAGGTAGCCTAACGCAAACAGTTTTCAAGAGAAAGTCGTGTGTGATTGTTCATTGATCCAACACAGTTTATTCCTAGAAACTGTGTGCGTTGCCTGAGGTTATCGCCCACGGTATTTTTTTAACAACCGTTTGCAATACACAACTACAGCAGGACCAAGTTTCACATGCAACATCTATAACCTTTCGAAATTAGCATCATAGACGGTACATAGACAGATGTATCTCATCTAGAAAACTGCAGAAGTAGAAGGCGGATATTGAGCCTTCATTGATGTTGAAGGTCTTTGTAACTTTAGGCCAGTGCCTATGGATGATTGACCGTCCATCCTTCGTCCTCTTCAGGAACACTTCAATATTGAACCGTGGGTGTTGTATGAATACATTCCTCGCCTCCTGACCATACAGGTGGTTTGAGAGGTAATCATCAATGAACTGCTTTGGAAAGGCCTGAAAACAAGGATGTGCATAAATATCTTCTCTATATTGGAAATGGGGCAAAGGAATAAAAAAGCAAGGTATAATAGTTGGTACCATCCTATAGTGAACTGATGTCTTCCTCATTGTATAGACAAAGATCTTGTTGTTTTTTGTCGTTAATTTCTTTATCCTAACAATCTTCCTGAGTTTCTTGACTTGACTGATATTCATGGATAACTCATTTCCCCATATGCAAAAAGGGTCGAATAGTGGGTCAAAACCTCTGACAGCAGAACCTACATGTGCAAGACCAAATTGTTAAAAACCTAAATATTAGAATGGTTCCTACAATTGCACAATAATGTGCTATTAGACAACGGACCATGCACGTGCTAACCTCGATTGTAAACCTCAGTGCTTCCCATTGTTTACCTGCAACACATAGTTAGTCATCAGGTTAAGTAAGGTTCGCATGCTATCAGTAAAATATGTTGATGAAAAATAATCACATTGCAGATTCATCAGATTAATTCAAGCCACACAGAAAACCCATTTATCCAAACCAAGCATGATTAAGAACTAGGAAATATAGCACTTGTATATGTGTCCCATTTATTAAGTGCAGCCAAATTCGATTTATTCCTCACATGCACAACAATACAAAATTCTACCCATGACAATTGGACATCGCATTGCAGAATTGAACCAAGTAGTTAACTTAACACCACAACAAATGAACCAAACATTAACTGAGCACCACATTGCAGAATATAACATTGAACCAAGCAGTTAACTAAACACCACAACAAATGAACAAATATTAACTGAGCACCACATTGCACAATATAACATACTCCTAATAGAAGATCAGACAGTTAACCAAACAGTTAACTACAGCCAATTGTAGCAATTGTATTTGTTTCTCATGTATTTACTACAGCCAAATTCAATTTATTCCTCACATGGTATACAATAACATAATTCACCCACAATTTTGTAAATATAAATTCGATTTATTTCTCACATGGAAGACAATACAAAGTTGCAGCCAGAAGAATTGAACATCACATTTGCAGCATTGAACCAAATAGTTAACTGAAGACGACAACTAATTAACAAAACAGTTAATAAGTGAGCACCACACTGCACGACATATAGAACATATGCACTAGAGCAACAGATTGCATGGTAAAATTAGATAGCGCAATTCACTAGAATTTGTGAAGGAAAGGCAGGAGCAGCACATGCAACGGGAAAACCGAGCATGCATAACCGACGTAGCTAGCAAATGGCAAGGTGCTCCTTCAAGATCTGGGGGTCGGCATGAATGGCAGCCATTGTGACCTCATCCGTGCATGCGGCCGCGATTTGCTTCTCCGCTGCCAAATGCTCCTTGAGGTCCTGGCTATACTGCGTGCACCATGGCTTAGGCCGGCGCTTATTTGGTGGAGGGGTCGATGATTTGGGTGGAAGGTGTCACATCGGCGGTCGGGGCATGTGGGATGTGGAAGGAGGAGGAGGATGAGGGTCGGGTGTGGATTACCTGCCTGGATAGGTGAGGCCAAGCGGCGTGAAGGAGGGTCGCCAGCGAGGAGGCGTGCTACCTCTTGAGCACTGTGTTGGTTTTCCCCAAGAGGAAGGAATGATGCAGCAAAGTAGCGTAAGTAATTCCCTCAGTTTTGAGAACCAAGGTATCAATCCAGTAGGAGGCTACGCGCGAGTCCCTCGCACGTGCACAAAACAAATAAATCCTCGCAACCAACGCGATAAGGGGTTGTCAATCCCTACACGGCCACTTACGAGAGTGAGATCTGATAGATATGATAAGATATTATTTTTTGGTATTTTTGTGATAAAGATGCAAAGTAAAATAAAAGCAAAGGAAATAACTAAGTATTGGAAGATTAATATGATGAAGATAGACCCGGGGGCCATAGGTTTCACTAGTGGCTTCTCTCGAGAGCATAAGTATTCTACGGTGGGTGAACAAATTATTGTTGAGCAATTGACAGAATTGAGCATAGTTATGAGAATATCTAGGTATGATCATGTATATAGGCATCACGTCCGAGACAAGTAGACCGACTCCTGCCTGCATCTACTACTATTACTCCACTCATCGACCGCTATCCAGCATGCATCTAGAGTATTAAGTTAATGAAAACAGAGTAACGCCTTAAGCAAGATGACATGATGTAGAGGGATAAACTCATGCAATATGATGAAAACCCCATCTTGTTATCCTCGATGGCAACAATACAATACGTGCCTTGCTGCCCCTACTGTCATTGGGAAAGGACACCGCAAGATTGAACCCAAAGCTAAGCACTTCTCCCATTGCAAGAAAGATCAATCTAGTAGGCCAAACCAAACTGATAATTCAAAGAGACTTGCAAAGATAACCAATCATACATAAAAGAATTCAGAGAAGATTCAAATATTGTTCATAGATAGACTTGATCATAAACCCACAATTCATCGGTCTCAACAAACAAACCGCAAAAAGAAGATTACATCGAATAGATCTCCATAAGAGAGGAGGAGAACATTGTATTGAGATCCAAAAAGAGAGAAGAAGCCATCTAGATACTAACTATGGACCCGTAGGTCTGAGGTGAACTACTCACACTTCATCGGAGGGGCTATGGTGTTGATGTAGAAGCCCTCCATGATCGATGCCCCTTCCGGCGGAGCTCCGGAATAGGCCCCAAGATGGGATCTCGTGGATACAGAAAGTTGCGGCAGTAGAATTAGGGTTTTGGCTCTGTATCTGATCGTTTGGGGGTACGTAGGTATATATGGGAGGAAGGAGTACGTCAGTGGAGCAACAGGGGGGCCATGAGGGTGGAGGGCGCGCTTGGGGGGTAGGCGCGCCCCCCTACCTCGCGGCCTCCTCTTTTGTGTCTTGACGTAGGGTCCAAGTCTCCTGGGTCTTGTTCGTTGAGAACATCACGTTCCCGAAGGTTTCATTCCGTTTGGACTCCATTTGATATTCCTTTTCTTCGAAACCCTAAAACAGGCAAAAAACAGCAATTCTGGGCTGGGCCTCCGGTTAATAGGTTAGTCCCAAAAATAATATAAAAGTGGATAATAAAGCCCAATAATGTCCAAAACAATAGATAATATAGCATGGAGCAATCAAAAATTAGATATGTTGGAGACGTATCAAGCATCCCTAAGCTTAATTCCTGCTCGTCCTTGAGTAGGTAAATGATAAAAACAGAATTTTTGATGCGGAGTGCTTCTTGGCATAATTTTAATGTAATTCTTCTTAATTGTGGTATGAATATTCAGATCCGAAAGATTCAAGACAAAAGTTCATATTGACATAGAAATAATAATACTTCAAGCATACTAACAAAGCAATTATGTCTTCTCAAAATAACATGGCCAAAGAAAGTTCATCCCTACAAAATCATATAGTTTAGTCATGCTCCATTTTCGTCACACAAGAATGCTCTCATCATGCACAACCCCGATGACAAGCCAAGCAATTGTTTCATACTTTAGTAATCTCAAACCTATAAACTTTCACGCAATATATGAGCGCGAGCCATGGACATAGCACTATGGGTGGAATAGAATATAATGAGGGGGGGTTATGCGGAGAAGACAAAAAGGAGAAAGTCTCACATCAACGAGGCTAATCAATGGGCTATGGAGATGCCCACCGATTGATGTTAATGCAAGGAGTAGGGATTGCCATGCAACAGATGCACTAGAGCTATAAATGTATGAAAGCTCAACAAAAGAAACTAAGTGGGTGTGCATCCAACTTGCTTGCTCATGAAGACCTAGGGCACTTGAGGAGGCCCATTGTTGGAATATACAAGCCAAGTTCTATAATGAACATTCCCACTAGTATATGAAAGTGACCAAACAAGAGACTCTCTATCAGGAAGATTACGGTGCTACTTTGAAGCACAAGTGTGGCAAAGGATAGTAACATTGTCCCTTCTCTCTTTTTCTCTCATTTTTTTATTTGGCCTTTCTCCCTTTTTTATGGCCTTTCTCTTTTTTATGTGGCCTTTCTCTTTTTTTATAATTCCTCACTTGGGACAATGCTCTAGAAAATGATGATCATCACACTTCTATTTATTTACAACTCAATGATTACAATTCAATAGAACAAAAGATGACTCTATATGAATGCCTCCGGCGGTGTACCGGGATATGCAATGGACCAAGAGTGACATGTATGAAATAATTATGAATGGTGGCTTTGCCACAAATACTATGTCAACTCTCAATGTGAGAAAGGGCAATGCACGGTACCGAAGAGGCTAGCAAGGATGGAAGGGTGAGAGTGCGTATAATCCATGGACTCAACATTACATAAAGAACTCACATACTTATTGCAAAAAACCACAAGTCATCAAAAACCTCGGCACTACGTGCATGCTCCTAGGGGGATAGATTGGTAGGAAAAGACCATCGCTCGTCCCCGACCGCCACTCATAAGGAGGACAATCAAATAACACCTCATGTTTCAACTTTGTTACATAACGTTTACCATACGTGCATGCTACGGGACTTGCAAACTTCAACACAAGCATTTCTCAACTTCACAACTACTCAACTAGCACGACTTTGATATTATTACCTCCATATCTCAAAACAATTATCAAGCATCAAACTTCTCTTTGTATTCAAAACACTCATAAGAAAATTTTACTAATCTTGAATACCTAGCATATTAGGATTTTAAGTAAATTACCATGCTATTTAAGACTCTCAAAATAATCTAAGTGAAGCATTAGAGATCAATAGTTTCTATAAAACAAATCCACCACCGTGCTCTAAACGATATAAGTGAAGTACTAAAGCAAAACTATATAACTCAAAAGATATAAGCGAAGCACATAGAGTATTCTAACAAATTCCAATTCATGTATGGATCTCTCAAAAGGTGTGTACAGCAAGGATGATTGTGGTGAACTAAAAAGTAAAGACTCAAATCATACAATAGGCTCCAAGCAAAACACATATCATGTGGTGAATAAAAATATAGCTCCAAGTAAAGTTACCGATAGAAGTAGACGAAAGAGGGGATGCCTTCCGGGGCATCCCCAAGCTTTGGCTCTTAGGTGTCCTTAGATTATCTTGGGGGTTCCATGGGCATCCCCAAGCTTAGGCTCTTGCCACTCCTTGTTCCATAATCCATCAAATCTTTACCCAAAACTTGAAAATTTCACAACACAAAACTCAAAGTAGAAAATCTCGTGAGCTCCGTTAGCGAAAGAAAACAAAAGACCACTTCAAGGTACTGTAATGAACTCATTCTTTATTTATATTGGTGTTAAACATACTGTATTCCAACTTATATATGGTTTATAAACTATTTTACTAGCCATAGATTCATCAAAATAAGCAAACAACACACGGAAAACAGAATCTGTCAAAAACAGAACAGTATGTAGTAATCTGTAGCTAGCGCAAGATCTGGAACCCCAAAAATTCTAAAATAAATTGCTGGACGTGAGGAATTTATATATTAATCATCTGCAAAATAATTAACTAAATAGCACTTTCCAAATAAAAATGGCAGCAGTTCTCATGAGCGCTAAAGTTTCTGTTTTTTACAGCAAGTGTACCAAGACTTTCCCCAAGTCTTTCCAACGGTTCTACTTGGCACAAACACTAATTAAACACAAAAAACACAACCAAAACAGAGGCTAGATAAATTTTTTATTACTAAACATGAGCAAAAAGAAGGAATAAAAATAAAATTGGTTTGCCTCCCAACAAGCGCTATCGTTTAACGCCCCTAGCTAGGCATAACAAGCAAGGATAGATCTAGGTATTGCCATCTTTGGTAGGCAATCCATAAGTGGATCTCATAATACATTCATAAGGCAATTTAATTTTCTTTCTAGGAAAGTGTTCCATACCTTTCCTTAATGGAAATTGGAATCTAATATTTCCTTCCTTCATATCAATAATTGCACCAATCGTTCTAAGGAAAGGTCTACCAAGAATAATAGGACATGAAGGATTGCAATCTATGTCAAGAACAATAAAATCTATGGGCACATAATTCCTATTTGCAACAATAAGAACATCATTAATTCTTCCCATAGGTTTCTTAATAGTGGAATCCGCAAGGTGCAAGTTTAGAGAGCAATCATCAAAATCACGGAAACCTAACAAATCACACAAAGTCTTTGGAATCATGGAAACACTAGCACCCAAATGACATAAAGCATAGCATTCATGATCTTTAATTTTAATTTTAATAGTTGGTTCCCACTCATCATAAAGTTTTCTAGGGATAGAAACTTCCAATTCAAGTTTTTCTTCATAAGATTGCATCAAGGCATCAACGATATGTTTAGTAAACACTTTATTTTGACTATAAGCGTGAGGAGAATTTAGCATGGATTGTGTCGGATTTCGGGTTTCGGCAGACCCTTGAGGTTTGAACACTAGGGTGCGCGCGGAGAGTTCGCCTCCTACCTACCTGCACCCCTCCGCCTCGCTAAGATCTAAGCTATGGAAAGAACAACACGAGAGACACAGGGTTTATACTGGTTCGGGCCACCGTTGTGGTGTAATACCCTACTCCAGTGTGTGGTGTGGTGGATTGCCTCTTGGGCTGATGATGAGGAACAATACAAGGAAGAACAGCCTCGCGAGGGTCTGTTCTTAGCTAGGGCGATGAACTGCTGGGAGGAGTTCAGTCACCCTTCTCTCTCTCTCTCTCCGATTGTTGATTCCCCTGATTCTCTCATCCTGTCATCCTTTATCTTCTTTGATCCTGCCTCTCCCCTGTGGGGGGCTGGTCCTATTTATAGAGGCCCTGGTCCTCTTCCCAAATATCGAGCAGGGAGGGAGCCAACAATGGCGGGCTAATTTGAAGGGGGACATCTAGCACCAGCTATCCTGACAAAAGTAGTCTTTGCCTGCACAAAGCTCTGGTGGTGACGCCGTCTTGGGCTCCACGATGACCTCCGTCTTGCAGTCCTCCTAGTCTTGGTCTTGTTGCACCGAAATGGCAACCTTTGCCTGATGCCTCGGTACTCTGCGGCTGCGCTTGCTCCCTTTGCACCAAAGAGGAAAGAAGGACACTGCGCGGGCTGGCGCCCGCCTGGCACCCTTGGTCGTCATGGCTTGCGTCACGGGCACCTCATGAGGTACCCCGCCTTGATCTCTCCGCCTCCTCGCGAGCCAGCCTGGTGAGGCCGTGCCTGAGGAAGCTCTGCGTCGTCCGCCCCGCGAGGCTTGGCCCCTCGCGAGGGTCTTGGGTCTGTGTTGGTGAAGATGGGCCGTGTTGGGCCCCCTTTGAGCCACGCCGCAGGCCGCAGGGAGGCAAGTCTGGGGACCCCCATTCCCAGAACGCCGATAGTAGCCCCCGGGCCCAAGGCGCACCCGGACTTGGCTGTGTAGGGAGGCGGAAGGGCGAGGGTGAAGCGTCGCGGGCCCTAACAGCCTGCGGCCATGGGCGCCGCGTGGCGGTTGATTGGACGTGGGCGTCTCCACTTCCCCATGGTGCCTCGGCAACTGCACGGATTGGACATGTCACTGCATGCAAAGCGGGTCATGATTACCTGCGATCGTGGAGGTCGGCGGTTGGCCTTCACCGGCTATAAGTACGGAACGGTGCGCGCCCTTCCAGTCCATCCCTTCTTGCTTCTCCTTCTTCCCGATCCTTGCTCCGTCTTGCTGCGATGGCCCCGATCCGCCGGTTCTCGATGGCAGAGCAGGAAAAGGCTCCCCGAGAGGAACCAATCCCGCTCCCGCCGAAGAAACGGCTTGTCCTCCGCGGCCCGGACGAGGGGGCTCATCAGGTGGTGTCGAGGCCCTGGTGCGAGCGGGCACCGCCGGGGTTCCCGCTTCCCTTGTACGCCCACAACAAGGGCCCTGAAGGAGCTGATGCTGATCGCCACGGGCGGCGCCGCCGTCGGCGCCGACGGGTCACGAAGGTGTGGGTCATCCCCCTGGGGTCCACAACGAGGGCTCCTCCCGAGAGTTCGTGTTCCACGCCACCATGCCTCCTCAGTCTTGGATTCGCCTTCCTCCCTTCTTCGCCTCCATCATCCTGCAGGGAGAGCCCCTGGAGCTTTGGCTGCAGCACGCCGGCTGCAGCACCCTCGCGACCGAGGCAGAGGTCGCAGTCGTTGCCCCGGGCGAGGTCTTCATGACTCGGGGCTGGAGCAAAATCGCCCGGGTTTGCAGGACAAGGGGCGCATTCGCGATCCACTTGGATTACGATGGTGCTTCGGTGATGTTCTTCAAGGTCTTTGATGCGAACGGGCGCCGGCTGGAGTGCTGCCCTGGGAGAGGTGGCTGGGACCCTGCTGCGGCGAGGACTGGGCCCGCCGACTGCTCCCTTGGCAGCTTCTCAGGCGGCGGAGGCGGCGGAGGTTCCAGCGACTCCAGCGAGCTCTTCGCGACTCCGGAGACGAGCGACGACAGCTACGAGCCCCCGAGCCGCCGCCGCTCCTGGAGCAGGGCGGGCTCGTCAGGCCGCCGCCGACTTTGATCTGGATGGGGTTGGCACCGGTGCTTGACGGCCCACTGTTGATGATGGCGTCTTCTGCAGGGGCGCGCGTAGTTAGTGTCCATTTAGGATCTGTTCCCTGCGAGGAATCAAAGACGCGTCCCGTGGGGGCTTGTAAGGTGCCTGTGATCCTGTTTTGTTAATATAACCCTTGTCGTAGAATTGTGCAAGTTGCTCATTCTGTCTTAGCTCAGTCCTCCCTTTCAAACCTCACAAGGGCTTGGTGCTCTGCGCCGACAGGTCCTAGTCCCAAGGTGGCTTTAGCCGTCGCTGGTATGCCAGGTCGCGATGCCGTGGTCAAGGCCAGGAGGTGAGCGACCCGGAGTTCGGTAAGAGCCCCTGAGTCGCAATGCTCAGGAGGTCCCCTTTGGCGCTCAAGCAGCCGTCGTTCAGCGAGAAAGGAGAGCGGCGTCGCTAACACGGGATTGCATTAGGTGCGGGGGTGGTGCCACGGTAGCTAGCGCTTCCAGGTGGTGACTTATCTCGAGAATCAGGTGCCGCTCTCTGGTGTGTCGCCGGGTCCGTGCATCGGCAGGCGCGAGGTTACTCGGCGAGGTCCTCGCGTGTCCCTCCCCTCTCGCCTTTGCTCCCCTTTTTGCTCTACGTCCTCGGGTCCCGGCCCTCGAGCGAGTCTCAGCCGTCGCTGGTATGCCAGGTCGCGATGCCGTGGACAAGGCCAGAGGGTGAGGGCTGGAGAGCCAGTAGGAGCCCTGAGTCGCGAGGCTCAGGCACCCCCCCCCCTTTAACGTGCAAGCAGTTCGCGCGGATGAGAGTGAAGGAGACACCGCAAGGGCCTCGCCTGACGCAGCTCCTTCAGGAGATCCTGTAGACCCATCATAGAAAAAACGAGGGGTTGCCATGACAATTGACAGTCAGCCGTTGGTTGCTTCCGAGGGGTAACGAGGCACTGAAGGCTTGACGAGGTGGCGCCATGCAGGGCTGCCGCGGCCAGAGCTCAGCCATTCAGGTTTGTCGGTGTTGCAGGGACGGACCCATGCGCAAGCGTCGTGTTGTTTGAGAGCAGTTCCGTCAGTTGGCGTCAGTTGAGCGGGCAGCTAGGTCAAACACATTGGTCGCGAAGGAGTGGATTCATCCAAATAGATGCTGGGAAGGCGGACATCACTGGGTCAGGCCCGAGCGACTTGGGGATCATGCAGCCCGAGGGGCGCCCCCAACAAGGTAAGCTAACAACATGAAATAAAAGGGATGCATGCCACAGGGATGGACCCACGCGGCCTGGGAATAATGCAGCCCTGGGGGGCGCTCCCAGCTGGAAGTGAAACTTGAAAGATGTCACCTCATGACGTTGAGGATGAAGGGGTGTTGGTGTAGCAGACTCGGTGGGCTGCGGAAGCCGGTCCTCACAAGCCCCCAGGCCCGGGGGCCTCGGGAGGCTCCGGAGGTGCTGGCGGTTCCCCGCAGACCATCTCCATCTCCGCCAGGGCTGCGGAATGCCTGGCCTCTTGTGCCTCCATGATGCCCCTCATGAGGTGCTTGGCAGCCGCGTTCGACAAGCCGTAAGGCATGCGAACATAGCTGTGGGGTGGACCTCCACAGCGCCCCACTCGCAAGGGCTAGAGGCGCTCCAGAGAGGCGACTCGGTTGAGCCCTGGTGTGTCGATGCAGACGCGCAGCCCACCATCCTCGCCTGGATGGGGAGCCACTGCTGGTAGACGGCGGCCGCCTTTCATGACTCTTGACTCATGTAGCTCCTGAATGGCCTTGCTGACGAACTCCTGAGGGTCTGGCTCTCCTTGCCTTACTCCTTCTTGAGGGAAACGAGCTTTGAAACACGCCTCCATGTGGTGCACAAGCACCTCCCTCGTGACCTTAGCCAGGTCGGTGGCCCTCCAGGGGAGAGCCCCCAAGCCCTGCCTGAGGAGGGCACTGGGCGTGCTTTCCTATGCGATGGAAGGAGGTTCCCCCTGGGCAGGCACGGGCCCATAGGGGCTTGCCTCCTGAGGGGCCGGGCCGGACGATGTCTTCTTCTTCTTGGGGGCGGTCTCGGGAAGCCTCCTGCTTCCGCGATCCGGGTCTTCCAGTGACGCGGCCTGAAAGGCTCGTTCCAGGGAACACACCGCGCCCTTCTCTTCACAGGGCACCGTGATGACTCCGCCACTTCCTGGCATCTTGAGGATGTTGTAGCCGTGGTGAGTTACGGCCATGAACTTGGCCAGTGCTGGGTACCCAAGGATGGCGTTGTATGGCAGGCGAATGTGAGCGACTGAAAGTGCAACTATCCCTAGGTGGTTTTGGTAATTCATAACAACATATAGCTCATTGAGCTAATGCTATTCCAAGATGACTATTTTAGGAAAGCTCAATGATTGGCATGGCATGGATGTGAAAGTGGAACCCTCAAAATGCTAAGGACAAAGGATTAGCTCAAGCTCAAAAGCTCAAGACTCTTCATTTTATATTTTAGTGATCCAAGATCACATTGAGTCTTTAGGAAAAGCCAATACTATCAAGGAGGGATGACGTGTTGCTTAATGAGCCTCTTGCTTCATGTGCTCAGTGATATGCTCCAAAACCCTCAACTACTTTCCCATATCCACATATGACCTAAACCCTAAGCCAAACTCGGTCCTACCGATTCTTTCTATCCGGCGCCACCGAGTTTCACTTGTCATAAGCCACTGCCAAACCCTAGCAATTCGGTTCTACCGATAGGGATCCTGGTCTCACCAAGATGGGATTGCAAACTCTCTGTTTCCCTTTCATAACTTTTCGGTCTCACCGAAAGAGCGAATCGGTCCCACCGAGATTGCAGTGTAAACTCTTTGTTTCCTTTTTGTAACTTTTCGGTCTCACCGAAAGAGCAAATCGGTCCCACCGAGTTTACCTGACCAACTCTCTGGTTAGCTTATTACCAAACTCGGTCTCACCGAGTTTGTGTAATCGGTCTCACCGAGATTACGTTATGCCCAAACCCTAACCATATCGGTCCTACCGAGTTGCATGTCAGTCCCACCGAAAATCTCTAACGGTCACTAGGTTTACCTTTTCGGTCCGACCGAGTTTGTTGATTCAGTCCCACCGAGATTGGAAAACTGTGTGTAACGGTTGGATTTTGTGTGGAGGCTATATATACCCCTCCACCTCCTCTTCATTCGTGGAGAGAGCCATCAGAACACATACACAATTCCAACTCATATGTTCTGAGAGAGAACCACCTACTCATGTGTTGAGACCAAGATATTCCATTCCTACCATATGAATCTTGATCTCTATCCTTCCCCAAGTTGCTTTGCACTCAAATCTTCTTTCCACAAAATCCAAATCCTATGAGAGAGAGTTGAGTGTTGGGGAGACTATCATTTGAAGCACAAGAGCAAGGAGTTCATCATCAACACACCATTTGTTACTTCTTGGAGAGTGGTGTCTCCTAGATTGGCTAGGTGTCACTTGGGAGCCTCCGACAAGATTGTGGAGTTGAACCAAGGAGTTTGTAAGGGTAAGGAGATCGCCTACTTCGTGAAGATCTACCGCTAGTGAGGCAAGTCCTTCGTGGGCGATGGCCATGGTGGGATAGACAAGGTTGCTTTTTCATGGACCCTTCGTGGGTGGTTGCTTCTTCGTGGACCCTTCGTGGGTGGAGCCCTCCGTGGACTCGCGCAACCATTACCCTTCGTGGGTGGAGCCCTCCGTGGACTCGCGCAACCGTTACCCTTCGTGGGTTGAAGTCTCCATCAACGTGGATGTAGGATAGCACCACCTATCCGAACCACGGGAAAAACATCTGTGTCTCCAATTGCGTTTGAATTCTCCAAACCCTTCCCTTTACATTCTTGCAAGTTGCATGCTTTACTTTCCGCTGCCAATATACTCTTTGCATTCTTGCTTGAATTGTGTAATGATTGCTTGACTTGTCCTACAATAGCTAAAATCTGCCAAGAACTAAAATTGGGAAAAAGGTTAAGTTTTTATTTGGTCAAGTAGTCTAATCACCCCCCCCCCCTCTAGACATACTTTCGATCCTACAGCGACGCCGAAGTCGATGAGCTCGGTGCGGTAGTTGTCGCGTGCCCCGAAGGTGACAGGGAGGCGGACCTGCCCAATCGGGACTGTGGAACCGTAGGTGATTCTGGAGAAAGGCTTGGTTGGCTGAAGCTGGCTGTAGGGCACTTGGAGATTGTTGAATGTTTCCACAAACAGGACGTTGAGCCCTGCCCCGCCATCGATGAGGGTCCTGGTGACCACCACGTCCTTGATAATTGGGGAACAAAGCATTGGGAGGACTCCGGCTGTAGCCGCACACTTGAGCTGATCTGCTGAGATGAACGTGATGGCGCACGCCGACCACCTAGGAGGGCGCGTGGCTTCGAGCCTGGGGAGGACTGCATTCACTTCGCGGGCGAACTGCTTGAAGATGCGTTGAGAGGCTGGGGCCTGAGCCCCGCCCAGGATGCAGGCGATCACGCGGCTCCTGGAAGCCCCCAGCCCCCTCGTCTTGGTGGTGGTCCTCGTTTCTCCTTGGCTGCGGTGGCGGCGGAGGGAGGCCTGCATTGCCTTGCGGGCGATCCTCGCGAGGCTGATCCCTCCAGTCTCCCTCGCGAGGCGGGTCTTGCCAGCGATCCTCGCGAGGTTGATAGCGCCACCCTTGGCGCGGGCCACGGTCTTCCCAGCGTCCTGCGTTCCTTCCTCCTCCTCGACCGTAGCCCCGGTCACCGCGGTCCGGGCGACGGCCGATCCTTCCTTCCCGCACGGCTCGGAGCTCTTGACATTCGTTGGTGTTGTGGGTGTGGAGGTCGTGGTACACATAGTACCGGCTGCCCTTGGAAGGTTCGGGCTGATCTCTGCCCCGCTTGGTGTCTGGATCTGCCATGAGCACGGCAGCCCCCTTGCGCTTCACATCCTTGGCCTTGGGCTTCTTCTCTTCTGGGTCTGCGGCAGGCAGCTCGAGGAGGGAGAGACGCCCTTCCTCAGCCCTGGCGCACTTGGTTGCCAAGTTGAACAGCTCCAAGGAAGTGCACAGGTCTTCATGCATCGCCAGCTCCTCCTTCATCTTGACATCGCGCACGCCGTCAGAGAAGGCTGAGATGATGGCCTCCTCAGTCACCTTGGGAATCTTGAGGCGTGCATTGTTGAAGCGCTGGATGTACTTCTGCAGGGTCTCCCGGGGTTGTTGCTTGATGTGGCCCATGTCGCTCACGGCGGGTGGCCGGTCGCGAGTACCTTGGAAGTTGGCGATGAAGCGGGTGTGCCTCTCGTCCCAGGAGGAGATCGTGCCTGGAACCAGGTTCAGGAGCCAGGTGCGGGCCCCGTCCTTGAGTGCCATGGGAAACCAGTTCGCCATGACCTTCTCGTCTCCATTGGCAGCTTCGATGCCCAGCTCATAGAGCTGGAGGAACTCCGCAGGGTCAGCCGTGTCATCATAACGAGGAGGCAGGTCTGGCTTGAACTTGCCGGGCCACGCGACGCTGCATAGCTCGATGGTGAAGGCACGGCAGCCTGCTTTGGCCACAGGAGGCCTTGGGTGACGGAGAGCTTGGTCTTGCATGTCCCCACGTGCTGTAGCTGGGAGCAGCGCGGGGTCTTGACGTGCGGGAGCAGGAGCATGGTCACGACGTGCTGGAGCAGGGAGCGCCCGGGCAGCTTCTTGCGGGCGAGGGATTTCCTGGCCGCTCTGCTCTTGCTGCGCTGGCACCTGATGGAGCGGGTTCCGCCCAGGGGCCACGCGCCTTGGAGCCATGGCACCTTCTTGAGGAGGAGGCGGCCGGGGCGCCGCCGGAGCTTCGTCACCCGTGCGGGGCGGGGTGCGGTGCAGCGGAATGGACGGCGCAGGAGAGCCCCCTGCGGCGCGGACGAGCTCGGCGACACGGTCGAGCCATTCTTCGTAGACGTCATCGACGGGACGGTAGCGCAGGAGCTCGTTTGCCGCGATGAGCGCAGCTCGAGCCTCCATGGGTGCGTGGAGCGCGCGGGACGAAGAACCAGCTGGGGTGAGCGAGGGAGTTGCGGTGCGGCCGTCTTGCCACATGGACGGATGCTGAGACGATGCTTGCTGCTCGTCCCCCGCCGGGCCCGTGGCGGCGTTGACGGCAGGTGATGGGGAACGGCGAGGACGCCCGCCGACAGGAGCCATCTGGGCGACGCGGGAAGCGAGAGTGGCCCGGTGCTCGGCACGGGCCCGACGAGCGTCAGACATGGGCGTGATGGTCGGAGGAGAACGGGGTGGTGGAAGATGAATTCCGGCGCACCCCTACCTGGCGTGCCAGATGTCGGATTTCAGGTTCCGGCAGACCCTTGAGGTTCGAACACTAGGGTGCGCGCGGAGAGTTTGCCTCCTACCTACCTGCACCCCTCCGCCTCGCTAAGATCTAAGCTATGGAAAGAACAACACGAGAGACACAGGGTTTATACTGGTTCGGGCCACCGTTGTGGTGTAATACCCTACTCCAGTGTGTGGTGTGGTGGATTGCCTCTTGGGCTGATGATGAGGAACAATACAAGGAAGAACAGCCTCGCGAGGGTCTGTTCTTTGCTGGGGCGATGAACTGCTGGGAGGAGTTCAGTCACCCTTCTCTCTCTCTCTCTCCGATTGTTGATTCCCCTGATTCTCTCATCCTCTCATCCTTTATCTTCTCTGATCCTTCCTCTCCCCTGTGGGGGGCTGGTCCTATTTATAGAGGCCCTGGTCCTCTTCCCAAATATCGAGCGGGAAGTGAGCCAACAATTGCGGGCTAATTTGAAGGGGGACAGCTAGCACCAGCTATCCTGACAAAAGTAGTCTTCGCCTGCACAAAGCTCTGGTGGTGACGCCGTCTTGGGCTCCACGATGACCTCCATCTTGCAGTCCTCCTGGTCTTGGTCTTGTTGCACCGAGATGGCAACCTTTGCCTGATGCCTCGGTACTCCGCGGCTCCACTTGCTCCCTTTGCACCAAAGAGGAAAGAAGGACACTGCGCGGGCTGGCGCCCGCCTGGCGCCCTTGGTCGTCATGGCTTGCGTCACGGGCACCTCATGAGGTACCCCGCCTTGATCTCTCCGCCTCCTCGCGAGCCAGCCTGGTGAGGCCGTGCCTGAGGAAGCTTCGTGTCGTCCGCCCCGCGAGGCTTGGCCCCTCGCAAGGGTCTTGGGTCTGTGTTGGTGAAGATGGGCCATGCTGGGCCCCCCTTTGAGCCACGCCGTAGGCCGCAGGCAGGCAAGTCTAGGGACCCCCATTCCCAGAACGCCGACAGATTGCAACAAGGAAATGCAATCAATCAAAGAGCAATTTTCATAGTTAAATTCCTTGAAATTCATAATAGTGTGTTTAGCAACATCTAGGGTTTTAATTTCTTCAATCCCACTTTTATCAATTTTAGCATCAAGATCAAAAAATTCCGAATTCTTGGAACGCCTTCTAGGTAAAGGTTGATCATATTCAGTCCCATCATTATCAAGATTCATATTGCAAAACAAAGATTTAATAGGGAACACATCAATAACTTTTAGATCTTCATATTTATTTTCAAAGGAACTAGAAGAACACGCTCTTATAAAGGTATCTTTCTTAGCACGCATCCTAGCGGTTCTTTTTTTTGCACTCATCAATGGAAATTCTCATGGCTTTGAGAGACTCATTGATGTCATGCTTAGGTGGAATAGATCTAAGTTTCAAAGAATCAACATCAAGAAAAATTCTATCAACGTTCCTAGCCAACTCATCAATCTTAAGGAATTTTTCTTCAATCAAAACATTAAAATTATTTTGCAAAGTAATAAATTATTTAATATTAGATTCAAAATCAGAGGGCATCTTACTATAATTTGTGTAAGAATTGTTGTAGCAATTACCATAATTATTACAGGGATTACTAGGATAAGGCCTAGAATTGAAATTTCCTCTATATGCGTTGTTACCAAAATTGTTCCTACCAACAAAATTCACATCCATAGATTCATTATTATTATCAATCAAAGTAGACAAGGGCATATCATTAGGATCAGAAGAAACACTCTTACTAGCAAATAATTTCATAAGTTCATCCATCTTTCCACTCAAAACATTAATTTCTTCTATCGCATGCACCTTTTTATTAGTAGATCTTTCAGTATGGCATTGATAATAATTAACCATAATATTATCTAGGAGTTTAGTAGCTTCTCCTAAAGTGATTTCCATAAAAGTGCCTCCCGCAGCCGAATCTAAAAGATTTCTAGAAGCAAAATTCAATCCGGCATAAACAATTTGTATAATCATCCACAAATTTAAACCATGAGTAGGGCAATTACATATCATTAGTTTCATTCTCTCCCAAGCTTGTGCAACATGTTCATGATCAAGTTGCTTAAAATTCATAATATCGTTTCTAAGAGAGATGATCTTAGCGGGAGGAAAATACTTAGAGATAAAAGCATCTTTGCACTTGTTCCATGAATCAATACTATTTTTAGGCAAAGACGAAAACCAAGCTTTAGCACGATCTCTAAGCGAAAAAGGAAATAGCTTCAATTTAACAATATCATTATCCACATCTTTCTTCTTTTGCATATCACACAAATCAACGAAGCTATTTAGATAGGTAGCGGCATCTTCACTAGGAAGGCCGGAAAACGGATTTGTCATGACAAGATTCAGCAAAGCAGTATTAATTTCACAAGATTCAGCATCGGTAAGAGGAGCAATCGGAGTGCTAATAAAATCATTGTTGTGGGTATTGGTGAAGTCACACAATTCAGTGTTATCTTGAGCCATCGTGACAAACAAGCAAACTAACACACAAGCAAACAAAAAGCAAGCGGGCAAAAAGAGGCAAATAGAGAAAGAGAGGGAGGATAGAGAGAGAGGGTGAATAAACTGGCAAGGGTGAAGTGGGGGAGAGGAAAACGAGAGGCAAATGGCAAATAATGTAATGCGGGAGATAAGGGTATGTGATGGGTACTTGGTATATTGACTTTTGCGTAGACCTCCCCGGCAACGGTGCCAAAAATCCTTCTTGCTACCTCTTGAGAACTGCGTTGGTTTTCCCCGAAGAGGAAGGGATGATGCAGCAAAGTAGCGTAAGTATTTCCCTCAGTTTTTGAGAACCAAGGTATCAATCTAGTAGGTGGCTACGCGTGAGTCCTTCGCACCTGCACAAAACAAATAAATCCTCACAACCAACGCGATAAGGGGTTGTCAATCCCTACACGACCACTTACGAGAGTGAGATCTGATAGATATGATAAGATAATATTTTTTGGTATTTTCGTGATAAAGATGCAAAGTAAAATAAAAGCAAAGTAAAAAAGCAAAGGAAATAACTAAGTATTGGAAGACTAATATGATGAAGATAGACCCGGGGGCCATAGGTTTCACTAGTGGCTTCTCTCGAGAGCATAAGTATTCTACGGTGGGTGAACAAATTAATGTTGAGCAATTGACAGAATTGAGCATAGTTATGAGAATATCTAGGTATGATCATGTATATAGGCATCACGTCCGAGACAAGTAGACCGACTCCTGCCTGCATCTACTACTATTACTCCACTCATCGACCGCTATCCAGCATGCATCTAGAGTATTAAGTTAATGAAAATAGAGTAACGCCTTAAGCAAGATGACATGATGTAGAGGGATAAACTCATGCAATATGATGAAAACCCCATCTTGTTATCCTCGATGGCAACAATACAATACGTGCCTTGCTGCCCCTACTGTCACTGGGAAAGGACACCGCAAGATTAGCTAAGCACTTGTCCCATTGCAAGAAAGATCAATCTACTAGGCCAAACCAAACTGATAATTCGAAGAGACTTGCAAAGATAACCAATCATACATAAAAGAATTCAGAGAAGATTCAAATATTGTTCATAGATAGACTTGATCATAAACCCACAATTCATCGGTCTCAACAAACACACCGCAAAAATAAGATTACATCGAATAGATCTCCACAAGAGAGGGGGAGAACATTGTATTGAGACCCAAAAAGAGAGAAGAAGCCATCTAGCTACTAACTATGGGCCCGTAGGTCTGAGGTGAACTACTCACACTTCATCGGAGGGGCTATGGTGTTGATGTAGAAGCCCTCCGTGATCAATGCCCTTTCCGACGGAGCTCCGGAATAGGCCCCAAGATGGGATCTCGTGGATACAGAAAGTTGCGACGGTGGAATTAGGGTTTTGGCTCCATATCTAATCGTTTGGGGGATGTAGGTATATATAGGAGGAAGGAGTACGTCGGTGGAGCAACAGGGGGCCCACGAGGGTGGATGGCACGCTTGGGGGGTAGGCGCGCCCCCCTACCTTGTGGCCTCCTCTTTTGTGTCTTGACGTAGGGTCCAAGTCTCCTGGGTCTTGTTCGTTGAGAAAATCACGTTCCCGAAGGTTTCATTCCGTTTGGACTCCGTTTGATATTCCTTTTCTTCGAAACCCTAAAACAGACAAAAAAACAGCAATTCTGGGCTGGGCCTCCGGTTAATAGGTTAGTCCCAAAAATAATATAAAAGTGGATAATAAAGCCCAATAATGTCCAAAACAGTAGATAATATAGCATGGAGCAATCAAAAATTATAGATACGTTGGAGACGTATCAAGGCGACGGTGCTGCAAGCAAGGAGTGAAGGTTTCAACTTGGAAAGGAAGGCGGAAAGAGGGGAAATGTGGCTTTTGGTAAGGGGGAGGGGCGGGGAGGTAGATATTTCCGTGGAAGCCGAAAATTGAAATCGCTTCAGCCAAAAAACTGGTGCGCAAAGTGTCATCAGACCGACGGTGCTCCAAGATATTTTGTGCTGTATCTCACATAGTTGGTGACAATAAACTGTGTGCGATCTACTTGATTTATCGTCTTGATCATTTGAATTACGTAATGGGGTCACAGCTACAAAGGATGGTGTTTGAATTGTTAGAACTCTTATCTGCAGTGAACATGCAACAATAGGTGTGTCGTCAAAAAAATTGGGATGACTCGGGGTTCGTTTGTACATTTTTATACATTAACCGGGTTTTCCAGGCATTTTATGCGCATAATTTATATTTTAACTACATGCACATGCTCCAATGCATATAAACTAATTATCAAATATGTGTCCTTGGTTGCATGCTTAGGTCCCATGCAAGAAATGGGAATGAATTTCAAACACCCTGCCACAGTCACTCGGTTGCAAAACATTGAGATGCCAGGTTTTTAAATTCTAGTAAATCCAAAACTCGTCTGAAATTCATGAAACTTGGCATGCTATCATGTAGCGGCATCAACATGTCGTGGTACAAATTTTGTCCCATTTGGGGCAGGTTTGGGTATAAGCTTCTCACAAGCCAGAGCTTCTCAAAACAAGCGTGTTGGTTTCGGTAGGGAACGTCCCACCTTTGGGGACGAAACGATATATGTTGCCTCTTATTGCTTTCAAAAAAAATTGAGTGTCAACATAGAACAACATCAGTGTTGTGCGATTTTTTTTTATTTTTCGGGGTTCATTTGGACATTTTTATGCATTAACTGAGTTTTTAATGCATTTATGTGCATAATTCAAATTTGAACTACATGCACATGCTCCAGTGCATATAAATTGGTTGAAAATCAAATATGTGTCCTTGTGTGCATGCTTAGGTCCCATGCAAGAAATGGGAATGAATTTGAAACACCAGGGCACCGTTTCTTGCCGGAAAAACATTGAGATGTCTGGTTTTTAAATTCTAGTAAATCCAAAACTCGTCTGAAATTCATGAAAGTTGGCATGCTATCATGGAGCGGCATCAACATGCCGTGGTACAAATTTGGTCCCATTTGGGGCAGGTTTGGGTATATGTTTCTCACAAACCGGAGCTTCTCACAACAAGCATGATGCTTTTTGGTAGGGAACGTCCCATCTTCGGGGACGAAACGATATCCGTTGCCTCTTATTGCTTTCAAAAAATTTCGAGTGTCAACATAGAACAACAGGAGTGTTGTGCAAATTTTTATTATTTTTCGGGGTTCGTTTGGACATTTTTATGTATTAACTGAGTTTTTTGACTATATACTACAAGGCAACAGCCTCACAGCTCTTTATTAAACTTTAAGGAAAAGGTTCACTGTACAAAGAAAGGAAAGGAAAAGAAAAGGAAATTACAATACTTACAAAGAGAGCTAGGGGAGAGAAGCTATCCAAGCTAACAGGCTATCCCTATATTTACATTTGATTCTATGTGCTAATAAAGAAAGGCCATGCACAAAATTCCTCCTCCAAGCCCTAAAACTAGGGACCTCATTTCCGAAAATCTTGCCATTCCTCTGTGTCCAGATGTTCCATGTTGCAGTAAAAACCACCTCAGAAAAGAAAGGTCTATTGAATTCCTTCCTAGAAGCTGAGGCCATCATAAAAGTGGACTGTTTAGGTAAGGCCTGCCAGGAAATCCCAAGACAATTCCAAACTCTTTGACTAAAATTGCAAGAGAAAAAGAGGTGGACTCTATCTTCATGAAAGGAAGACTGGCAAAGAACACAAGTATCATCCTGGGTGTTCTAGTGTCTCCTTTGCATCATGTCCCTTGTGTTAAGATGATCCATTAATAAAAGCCACCCAAAAACCTTGATCTTGAGAGTATAGGAGCATTTCCATATCCACTTAAAGATTGGGTCAATCCCCAAATGAGAGAAGGTGAACTCATAGTAGAGCTTAGATTGATACTCCCTGGATTTAGACGGCCATTTCCAAACACCTTTCTCATCTGAATCCAAGCTGATGGGTTGTAGCAATGTCTGCAGCTGAGATAGTTCCAGATATGCCTCCGAAGAAAATGGAAGATGGAAGCCTTCAGCAACTGACTCGTATTCAAAAAATTCCTTGACTGTTATCATATCATCAATGGCAAATGAATGAAGCCTAGGGAAACGATCCATAAGAGCAATCACTATGTTGTCAATTTGCCAGCGATCAAGCTCGAATACCACCATGTCCCCTGCATGCACTTGTGGTGTGGCAAGCGAACAAAAATTTTCATATAGCTTCATCACATCACGCAACCAAAAGGAGCCACAAAGTTGAGTAACTTGCAGAGCTGATGAATGATAATATGAGTCCCAAATAAGACTAACCCATGGAATATCTTTCTTATTGAAGAACTTGAACAAATTCTTGATCAAAAGAGCTTCATTTTGCACTCCCAAATGAGTGACTCCCAGCCCACCATACTTCTTTGGTCGACAAACCAAGTCCCATGCAGCTAGGGATTGTCTAGGAGTTTCAGTATTTCCTCTCCAAAGACACTGCCTTTCAATCCTCTCAATCTGCTTGAGGATACCCTGTGGTATGGATAATGAGCAGAGGAAATAAATAGGCATGGAAGTGAGGGCTGACTAAAGGAGTTGAAGCCGACTACCCTGATTTAGCAGACAAGAGGAAGTTGATAACCTTCTCTCAATGCGATCAACTATCGGTAACAGATCATAAATAGTTGGTCTAGAGGTGCCCATGGGTAGACCAAGATACGTGAAGGGCACTGAGCCAACCGAGCATCCTAACAAAGAAACAATTCGGACTCCTTCTTCCTCAGACATGTCATTGGGATGAGAGAGGATTTACTGAAGTTGACGCAAACCCGTGGACTCAGCAAAGTTCTGCAACATATCTTTCAGAGCAATCAATTGGCTATCGACAGCAGGCAAAACAATCAGGGTGTCATCCGCATACTCGACAATGGGGTAATCATTAGACCTAGTTGGAATTGGCATGGTGAGGATATTACGGCTACACATGTCATTCACCACAGATTGCAGAAGATCCACAACAATAACAAACAGAAGAGGCGATAAAGGATCGCCTTGACGAACTCCACATTTACAGTGAACATGCTGACCAGTGACCCCATTTAAAAGAACCAAAGAAGAACCTGAAGAAACAAGGCTACTGACCCAACCATTCGAACAATCATCAAAACCCTTGCACTTAAGAATTCTAAGAATGGCGTCATGTTCAATCGTGTCAAAAGCTTTAGTGAAATCCAACTTCAATAAAACAATGGACCTCTTTGACGCTTTGCATTGGTGTACGTATTCAAAACACTAGGCCAGGCAATCCTGGAGAGAACGACACTTGAGGAAGCCATATTGGTTACGGTGGATGCACTAAAGGATTACTTTCTGCAACCGATCTGGCAAAAGCTTGGTTAAGAACTTAAGGCATGTATTAGTTAATGAAATTGGCTGGAAGTCACCAACAAACTCAGGATTTAACTTCTTAGGTATGAGGGCAATGAGAGAGGTGTTAAGACACTCCAAGTTGCATTTTCCCTCATAAAATTCCGCAACCAAATTCATAAAATCCTTCTTGAGAATACTCCAACATGTCTTCATAAAGAGGCATGTAAATCCATCTGGTCCAGGGGCACGATCTAAGAGCGTATGTTTAATTACATTCTCCACTTCGTCTTCTGTGAATGGTCTAGATAAAGCATCAAGCCCATCAACTCTAGCCAGGAGGCTATCAAGGTCAAAACTCATGCGGATGCCCTTGGCTTGCCCCATGCGCCGCTTGAAATCAAACCAAAACATGAAGGCTAGCTGATGATGATCTGTCACCATATCACCTGCAACATTTTTAGTGGATGAGATGGTGTTTCTGCGGTATCGTTCTATAGCCATGGCGTGGAAAAAATTGGTGTTTTCCTCTCCCACTTTGATAAATCTGATAGTACAACGCTGTTTCCAATAAATAAATTGTAGACGAAGAATTTCTTCAAGGTGGAGTTTTACAATCTTCCAAAAATTCATCTCTGGCCAAGTGAGCGTCCGAAGTTCTTCCAAACCATCAAAGTATAGGATCACCTTGTTGCAATCTGCAATTAGGGTTTTAACCTTGGAAAGGCTAACATGCCACTTCTTAAGAGCATAACGCAGAGCTATAAATTTAGCCAAGATTGTACTAGCAGCGGAAAACTTCCGAACAGGCATGTCCCATACCTGAGAAACACTTTCAGGAAAACCTAGGAGATTTACCCAATAGTTTTCAAAGCGGAAGACTTTGGCTTTTGGAATAGAAGTGGCAACAGAAACCACACAGGGCGCATGATCCGATGTTGTCCGTGCAAGAGGCATGACCATAGTATTGGGATGGTCTAAAGTCCAAGACACGGTGATGAAAAACCAATCAATCTGTTCAAGAAGAGGATTTGTATGCATATTGGACCAAGTAAACTGTCGTCCTTTTATTGGTAATTCCACCAATCCTAGGTGACCAATGATTTCATTGAAGAGGAATATGTCATTTACATTACCCCCAGGAAAATTACGATTTTCCAAAGAACGCATGAAATTAAAGTCGCCAAGAAGTAACCATTTCTCATCAAATTGTATGTTCAGGTTATATAACCATCGAGCGAAATCGTCATGAGCAGGATTCTGGCAGGGACCATAAACTGACACCAATGTCCAAACTTCAGAAGTGTGCGTGGAGGTGAATTCCACAATGATGCCATAAGAATGAGCTTCAATTGATTTCCTAGTGAAGAAAGCAGAATTCCAAATAATCACAAGACCACCAGAAGCACCAGACGATGGCATATACACAAAATTATCAAAGCACCAAGGACAAAACTTCCTAAGAAAACACTGATCGATATGCATGCATTTAGATTCTTGCAAACAAACAATAGAGCACCCACTTTCCTCTATCTTCTGTTTAACTGCAAGTTGTCGCGCTTCAGAGTTAAGGCCACGCACATTCCAACACAAGATCTTCCAGTCTCTAAAGATTGTCTGATTGATTACAAACCAAAGAAGATAAAAGCAAAAGCAGGTCACACAATGACCTACGACATCCACTTAGCAGAATAATAGAGTTCAACATAGTACAACAAAAGCAGAGATAAGTGGCGATTAAACAGGTTCGCCAGCGACCCATGTTGCAGCGGACTTCACTCATCATCAGAACTCTTGGAAGAGTTGGCTTCAGAAGGATCTGCAACAAGCTTCTCCACCGTAATCTTCTCAGGGGCAATACGCAGTCGTGCACCAATGCGTTGGAGATCAGAGATTGCTATTGGGGGGGCACAATGGGTTCATCACGAGAAGGTGCAGTCGGGGCAGGGTCTGCATTGGTTTTGCGCTTCTTAGAGCGCTTGACATGTTGTGGGCTGATTGACCTTGGAAGTGCCTGGTGGAATCCATCACGCAAGGTGCTAAGTTTAACACTGCGACGGACTTGAGAATCAATCAGAATCGGCCGAACAGAGGCAGATTTACGAGCTCTCTTGTTGCTGATAACAGGCATAGCAGAAAACTGAAACTTCTCTCTTACAAGTTCAGTCAGTTCGAGGGGCTCATCAAAGCAGAGTGCACGAGCAACCGGATGCTTGACAGGTGAAAGCTGACGGACAACCCCACAAGCAGATGAAGGGGGCAACAAACTGAACTCCAGACTTCCATTAAAGAGGCTATGACTCCAAGATTGTTTGATGAATGAAAACAAAGGCATCTGCAATGGCCGAGGGATGACTACAGAGTCAAAGTGCTGCACGAACTTACATAAGGTACGTGTCCATTGCATTTGAGGGGGCAGAACTGGGCCGAAAACAGTTAGAACTTGTCCAACATGCAGAACCTGCTGAGCTGGGAGTTGAGCTTCATGTGGCACAATATCTGCATTGTGCAAAGCAGTAGGATCATTGTCATTATTGACAGAGTCATCAGAGACTTGTAACACCATGGACTCTTGAGACTGAACAGGTTCATCAGGTTCGACAGGTTCTGCGGCATTGTCATGGACATCATCATCCTACACATTGTCATTGCCAGCAGCAGGAGGAGGCACATCATTCCATCCTAACTCAAGAAACTCCGGCATGACCCAGTTATGGTTGTTGAAATGCATCTGGCCGGGAAGGGGATGTGGGTTCCCATCAAAAGGCATTGGGTCTTCGTCAGCAGGCAACACATCCACAAAATCCGCAGAGAGAACATAAACTAGAGCAGGCCAAGAAACCCTAGTAGCACCAAAATCTCCGTACTCATGGTAAACCACACCCTGAGGGACCAAGGAAGGTGCGGGGAACGACACATAAGCAAGAGTCCGCACCATCAACTGGCCAGTCTGGTGCCAAGCATGAAAACGCCCAAAAGTGCCAATCACATATGCAATGTATTGCGTCCGACGATAATACAGAGGGACACCCAAAAGCATAACCCAACCACGGCGAAAGCCCTGAACAGCTCTATAATTGATCCCTTCATCATGTGGAATAAAATGAACAGAGCGATCGTTGCCCAAATCAAAGGGTGGATGATCCACCATAACTTGTCTAGAAACTGCACTACGGAATCGGAAAAATCCAACTCCCTGAATCCATGGCTGAGCATCGAGAACATCTCTCCCAAACTGATTAACAACAAAATCACTAACCATGTTTCGGTAGAGTTGAATCTCCTCCGGCAGCGGCACCGGCTCAATGATGCCAATAGCATACTCCTCATGCCTTCTGTTAGGTGCAGCAGCTGGAACGAAGAAGGTGCAAGGAAGACAAAGTGGCCCTCCATCTATGATCTCAAAGCCCGGCGGCACATACGGCAGATGATCTAGCTCAAAGTTGGCCATATCCGGCGAAGTCGATGAAGGCGTGTGCGGCAATGGCGGTGGTGTTGAGGGTGGAGGTGGTGGCGTTTCTGGTCATGGGGCGGATGGCGAAGCTAGGGGAGATGGTGGTAATGGAGGTGGCGGAGGTGGAGGCGAGGCAGGCTCTAATGACGAAGCTAGATGTAACTCGTCGATGGGACGTAGCAATGGGCAGGCTGCAGCGGTAGGTTGGAGGGAACTCGAGGCGTCAAGCCGTAAAATCGGTGGTGGGCTGTTAGATGGACTCTCAATGACGCGTGGGACCCACCTAAAGCCCCCTGCCAGTGCAGATCCTGTGCAAGATTTTGCTTTGTGGCCTTGCCGAAAACAACGGCGACAACGCGTTTGATTGGTGCAATTGGAGGTGATATGTGCCATTGAAAAGCAGTTTTGGCATTTCCAAACTTTAAATGCAATTTCATCAACCATAGAAGAAAATCCATACAAATCCTGAACTGACTGGCTCACAATCTCGGTGGGCGATAAGTTACGATTCTGATTGACTTGTCGTGCATTGGGAGATTCGGCATTGACTGGGCCTGATGTGTTGGCACATGAACAAAAGATGGGCTAGCCGGGGCAGACACGGCCCTAGATGGCTCAATAGGCCCATTAATAGGAAGTGAATCGGGAAGGTGGCGATTTGAAAAAATCCCAGACCCGCCCAACGATCGCTCCGATGAATGAGGAACCAGCTCAGGCGAGATTGACACAGACCGAGTGGATAGCGTAGGAACTGTACCAGAATAGATCGGAGCAGTAGCCACCGTCCACCGGAGCACCGGCGCCGGAGAAGAATGAATAATAACGCACTCACGCGGATTAATAACATAATCCGCATCCTGAACAGTGTCAATGCATGTTTGTGTGGCAGGGTATTGATAACCCTTGCAAGCAGGATAGTTTTGGAACGTGGCAAATGAGAGTTTCTTCCTGCAACTAGATGCAGACTTCAAAGAAGGTTTGACAGGAGGCTTATGCATGGACATCATGCCAATTGTAGCACGACGTTTGGTAGGACTAACAAAAACCCATTTAGCATCACATTCTTTTCTCCAAATCAAGACCTCACGCCTCCAATTAGGACCACCATGGCCCCATAGGTGGAAGAAACACTTAAAATGCTCGCAAGCAAAAGATCGAAGAGCAAGAACATAGAGACCAACTTTTTTGCATGAAACATGAAAGGGGAATACCTTGTCACGTATATGGGAAACCATGAATTCAATCGCCGATCCATCAATAGCTGCCTCAAGTGCCGCTATCACAGAATCATCTGAGAGGCCAAAATCATGCCTACTAAATGAGACCACCATGATGTAAGAACCCGTGCCATCCGCGGGATGAACCGAGATGCCACAAGATCTATAGATCTCATTTGCAAAAACCAACCCCTTGGAGAAATCTAGCCAAGGGTGGAACCAGAACCCTGATCCATCGAAGAAGGTGATCCTTGTAAAGAGGAGGAGACGCCGGAGAGGATGAGTGGATTGGTTTGCAAGATTAGTGGCTAGGGACAGAGATCGCCGAAGAGCCTAGCGGCGTGGGTGGACGTGGGGTAGGAGCCATACTGTGCCATGCATGTTGTTGCTCCAACACAGAGATTTTGTATGCACTGCTACCTGATCCATTAACTTAGTTTTCAATGCATTTATGTGCATAATTCAAATTTGAACTACATGCACATGCTCCAGTGCATATAAATTGGTTGAAAAATCGAATATGTGTCCTTGTGTGCACGCTTAGGTCCCATGCAAGAAATGGGAATGAATTTGAAACACCAGGGCACCGTTGATTGATGGCAAAACATTGAGATGCCTGGTTTTTAAATTCTAGTAAATCAAAAACTCATCTGAAATTTCATGAAACTTGGCATGCTACCATGGAGCGGCATCAACATGTCGTGGTACAAATTTTGTCCCATTTGGGGCAGGTTTGGGTATATGCTTCTCACAAACCGGAGCTTCTCTTAACAAGCATGATGGTTTTCAGTAGGGAACGTCCCACCTCTGGGGACAAAACGATATCCATTGCCTCTTATTGCTTTAAACTTTATTTTCTCATGTCAACATAGAACAACAGGAGTGTTGTGTGAATTTTTGTGATTTTTCAGGGTTCGTTTGGACATTTTTATGCATTAACTGAGTTTTCAATGCATTTATGTGCATCATTCAAATCTGAACTACATGCACATACTCCAATGCATATAAATTGGTTGAAAAATCAAATATGTGTCCTCGGGTGCATGCTTAGGTCCCATGCAAGAAATGGGAATGAATTTCGAACACCAGGGCACCGTTGATTGCCGGCAAAACATTGAGATGCCTGGTTTTTAAATTCTAGTAAATCCAAAACTCATCTGAAATTCATGAAACTTGGCATGCTATCATGGAGCGGCATCAACATGTCGTGGTACAAATTTTGTCCCATTTGGGGCAGGTTTGGGTATATGTTTCTCACAAAATGGAGCTTCTCACAACAAGCATGATGGTTTTCGGTAGGGAACGTCCCACCTTTGGGGACGAAACGATATCCATTGCCTCTTATTGCTTTTATTTTTTTCTCATGACAACATAGAACAACAAGAGTGTTGTGTGAATTTTTGTGATTTTTCAGGGTTCGTTTGGACATTTTTATGCATTAACTGAGTTTTCAATGCATTTATGTGGATAATTCAAATTTGAACTACATGCACATGCTCCACTGCATACAAATTGGTTGAAAAATCAAATCTGTGTCCTTGGGTGCATGCTTAGGTCCCATGCAAGAAATGGGCATGAATTTCAAACATCAGGGCACCGTTGATTGCCAGCAAAACAGTGAGATGCATGGTTTTTAAATTCTAGTAAATCCAAAATTCTGTTAACCATTCATGTGACGCCTCGTGTCTTGGTTTTAATGGTTGTAAGAGGTGTCGTGCGGACAACTGCTTGACCTTGACTGAACGAGAGGGGTGCGAGCGTCATCCGGTGTGCAGGCTGACCGAGAGGCATGCAAGTTGTCCTTGAGTGCGCAAGCTCATCGGGAAGCGTGTGAGCTCTATGCTGCGCAGGGTCACTGGGAAGTGAGCCCTTTGATTTCCATGGCCGCCCGCCTTGCTCGCGTCCTCTCCATTAATGGCACCCAAGCCGCAGTTTAATTTGCCTTTTAATTAGAACACCCGTATGCAAATCGACAGCTTCCCCAAAAAGCCAAGAGAAAATGTGCCGAGCAGGATTTCTGCAGCTCTTGATCGCAAACAATTTAGATAGAACACCCGTATGCAAAGTGAGAGCAGCGCAGGATTTGTGCATCCCTTCAACGCAAACGATTGTTCTGGATGACCCATGTGCAATCATGTACAAACAATTTGGTAAGATTTGCATCTGTCATATTGGGTCTGTTGCCATTTGTCAAACTAGAAAGATTTACATTTGTTGATCTAGTAACGTTGCCATTTGTCAATCCTTGTAACACTGCGATTTGTCAAAATATGCAGCTAGAAATCATTAGCACTATGTAATTTTTGCAACTAAAATTCAGTAATTAAGCATAGATTTCATTCATAGATTAAGCAGTCGTTCTTAATTTATACAAACAGTTCAACTCGATAGCTGAACCGACCAAACTTCTCCCCAATTATTGCCAACCACGTACTGAAATAGCTAGTTCAACTATATATACTAGCTAATTTTAAGTACGTTGTATAGTTTGACCACACATCTATAGTCAGATGAACTGAACAAAATAGCCCCCACATACTACTACTACCACGGAGGGGCTTTGTGCTACTTCTGGTAGCCTCTCATCTACCGAGCACGCTCAGTAAGAGGCAGAGGAGGAGGAGGAGCCTACCGACGAGCTGGACAAATGCAATACGGTGCCTGCCGCTGTTGCACGTTCAGCGACGCTCGCCAGCTCGAAGGCCCACTGCTGCTCCAGACGATCCCTCTCGAAGCGGCCGGATTGCTCATAGATCTCCTGATTCCTCGCCTCTACGCCGGCGTGTTCTGCGGCCACGGCTGCGGTAAGGCTCTTTGCGTTCTCGACGAGGCGCTCCTCCTCCTCCCACAGGAACTCGATGTAGCGTGCAAGGTCGCTGACGCACGTGCGGGCCTCCACCTCCGCCCCTCCTCCTTCAGGCGGCGGTGGTGGAGCGGGTGATGATCCCGGCGGTCGACGGTGGGCTGGCAGCCATAGCGGCCGACGATTGGGTGGCGGCCACGACCACCACCTCCCGCCTTTGGGCCGCGGTGGCGGAGCGGGTGATGGCCACGGTGGCCGGCAGTGGGGTGGCGGCCACGACGGCCACCTCCCGCCTTCGGGTCGCGGCGGCGGAGCGGGAGATGGACCTGGCTTTCGATGGTGGTGTGGTGGCAATGGAGGACGGCAATAGCTGCCGACGGGGAGCGGCGGTGGAGCGTGTGGTGGGTGTTCCGCGCACACCCAATAGGGACGCCACGCGCACTACACTATGCCGCGAACTGCGCCACCACCGCGGTGTAGCCTCCCAGCTGGAGCTGTCCTTTGATGACGGCGGAGTGGCTGAGCAACGACGACGGACCGGTGCCATTGGCGATGTGGGAGAAGCAGACGAGATAAGCTACAGGGAGGGAGGGGAAAATACGACGCAGGACTCGCCGGCCGTGAGGGTTTTTATAGGAGGCCGGTAAGCATTGGGATTTTGGGGATTTCACCGAGTCGGGCGGGAAGCTTGCGGGGGAACCTGCGAGGTTGCGTGGGAATGGGCTCACCGATGATTCATTGGTGCCACCATTTGGCCAAAAGAACGCCCTCGCGCGTTGCGCAAGCTTGCGCTGTAAGCCGTCTGCGGCAGCGGGGTAACAAGACGTGCGAGAGGAGGGCGAGAGGACACATACACATACATTTAATAAAAAAACATTTGCGATTTAATTACCTACTATACCCCCGTCCTGGTTTATAAGTAGGATTTAACTAATAAAATACGAATGCATGTCGCCATAGATTATATCGTTGGAGTCGTATTTGAACATAGTTTCCAGCTATACAATTTTTGTAACATGCATTAACACTTTTTTGGTTAAATTTATGGTTATACACCAGCAAGCGTTTGTCCGCAAAACACACAGCTTATTCCATCACAAACAGCTCTCATGGATCAACTGTCTGCCATGTATCGCATACGCAACTCTAATATGATTCGTGCTTGATGTCTCCGACATTGCTTGCATAGTTCGTCTTTTTTGCCATGTATCACTGTGCTGTCCTCTGCTCGCATCCCTCGGCAAGCTCTGCTCGGCGTTAGGCGCCGCAGTGCGCTGTGCTCGCCGTTAGGCGCCGCGGCGCGCTCTGCTCGTGTCCGTCGGCGCGCTCAGCTTGTGGACAACTTTTCCTTGAGGCGACCGTGGAGCGCTCTGCTCGCGTCCCTCCGCGCGTGCTCTACCAGCGGTTGGGCATGCACACGATCACGTCGGGGGGGCCATATGCATGCGGTTGCGCCGCACGCATTGCCATGCGATGCAGTTACATGCGGCACGATGGAGTTATGCGCTGCAAATTAGAACTGCCATCAGGGCCTGCCGATATTCCTGGCCATCCGGCTTCCCCTTTAATTCCCGTGGCCATTATAACCTTAGTCTCTTCAACCTTTCGATCGCGCCCCACAACACAACAAGCACACCCACAACGACACATAGAGAGGGGATGTCCGACGGCGCTCCAATGGAGTTCGGTGAGCATAGAGTGGAGACCAACACGAGGGAGACGGATCTCTCAGTGGTGTACACTACACACCATCGAACCGGCCGTGGTGGACGACTACATGAACAGTATTGAGCAGTTGCTTGCTAGAGACAAGTACAAGGTTGTCGGCATCGACCTCCAGTACACCGCCGGTCATCCCGGAATAGATTAGAAGGTTGCCGTCGCCCATTTGTGTGTGCGCCATCATGTCCTCATCTACCACTACTGCATGGCCACAGAGCCTTGCAACCATTTCAACAGGTTTGTTAACAGCACTGACTACAAGTTTGCCACGGTGGATACCAAAGACGATGTAAGAGCGCTCAGTGTTACGGGCTTGGCCTAAGAACCATGTCGAAATCTGTGACCACTACAGGGTCTGTGGCAGCACGAAGCAGGACTCCCTAATCGAACTCGCCTCGGCCATCATCGACCCCTACTACAAAAAGATGAAGCAGGATGCCCAGAGAACAAGTCCCGTATCCTGGCACAAGGCCTGGATGCGGCAATTGGATGAACCTCACCTCAGGTTCGCGGCCAAGAGCGTGTACACATGCTACGAGATGCACAGGCGGATCGTTGACATGAGGAAGTGCCTCGTTACCCAAATCGACGAGTCCGGATCGAGCCACAAGAAGAGCAAGCGTCACAAGAAGTAGATGATGAGCAGATGATCATTTATGCTAGTTAATCATGCATGTAAATATAGTTTACTTTGTTGGTGTGTGTGGAAATGTCATATGTGTAGTATCCACCTATGTAATTATGCATGTAATAGTTTACTTTGGTGTGTGCAAATGCCATGGTTGTAGTAGCCACCTATGTAAGTGGACGTTTAATTTGGTTGTGCAAGCATGTCCTTATAAGTGTGTGTGTGTGTGTGTGTATGCTGTTGTTCTGTATGCAATCCCATCGCACAACATACATGTCTTATTAGCAGCAACCATCTATGATATTATCGGTCTTCACACACATTTCTGATTACAGACATGTTTGCCGCGTATCACACACATCTTGTTAAGTTGAACCGTTTCTGTTCTCATGTCTCAACGCAAATAGTTCATCCGAGTAAACCGCATGCCGTATATCGCACACACCTTTGATCTGGCTGACCGGTTCTATTGTGTTGCCCAATCACAAACAGTTCATCCGAGTTAACCGTATATTGTGTATCGCACATGCCTTCATCTGGCAGCCCGTTTGTTTTGTTCATCCTCATCGCAAACAGTTTATTGAACTGAACCATATGCCCTTCATCGCACACGCAACTAAAACTTGAACCGTGTTTGATGCATCCGTCATCGCAAACGTTTTACACATTTCTGACGGTTTTCATACAGCACCATTTGCGATTATTGCATCACACAAAGTTTCTCGAAGGGTCTCTGATTGTAGTGTCGCGTTAGTAGCATCCTGCAGTAGTGTAGAGATCGTGCTAAAACTTGGTTTTCTTCTTTGCCTAAAAATAGTATTGATTCATGGAATAACTGCAAAGATGATTTTATCTCTAAGTATTTTCCTCCCACTAATATCATCTCTCTTAGAAACAATATTATGAATTTTAAGCAACTTGATCATGAGCATGTTGCACAAGCTTGGGAGAGGATGAAATTAATGATACGTAATTGCCCTACACATGGTTTGAATTTATGGATGATTATGCATAATTTTTATGTTGGATTGAATTTTGCTTCTAGAAATCTTTTAGATTCGGCCACAGGAGGCACTTTTATGGAAATCACTTTAGGAGAAGCTACTAAACTCCTAGACAATATTAAGGTTAATTATTCTCAATGGCACACCGAAAGATCCACTAGTAAAAAAGTTCATGCTATTGAAGAGATTAATGTTTTGAGTGGAAAGATGGATGAACTTATGAAATTGTTTGCTAGTAAGAGTGTTTCTTCTGATCCTAATGATATGCCTTTGTCCACTTTGATTGAGAATAATATAATGAATCTATGGATGTGAATTTTGTTGGTAGGAACAATTTTGGTAACAACGCGTATAGAGGAAATTTTAATTCTAGGCCATTTCCTAGTAATTCCACTAATAATTATGGTATTTCCTACAACAACTCTTATGGAAATTTTAATAAGATGCCCTCTGATTTTGAGACTAGTGTTAAAGAATTTATGAATTCGCAAAATAATTTCAATGCTTTCTTGAAGAAAAATTGCTTAAGATTGATGAGTTGGCTAGGAACATGGATAGAGTTTCTCTTGATGTTGATTCTTTGAAACTTAGATATATTCCACCTAAGCATGACATCAATGAGTCTCTCAAAGCCATGAGAATTTTCATTGATGAGTGCAAAGAAAGAACCGCTAGGATGTGTGCTAAAAAGATTGATTTGTGAAAGCGTGTTCTTCTAGTTTTCATGATTATAATGATGTAGATCTAAAAGTGATTGATGTGTCTCCTATTAATCTTTGTTTTCTAATATGAATCTTGATAAAGATGGGACTGGAGATGAGTCAACTTTAGTTAAAAGGCGTCCCAATGATTTGGAGTTTTTAGATCTTGATGCTAAAATTAATAAAAGTGGGATTGAAGAGGTCAAAATTTACATAGTAATGAACCCACTATTTTGGATTTCAAGGAATTTAATTATGATAGTTGCTTTTTGATAGATTGTATTTCCTTGTTGCAATCCGTGTTAAATTCTCCTCATGCTTATGAACAAAATAAAGCTTTTACTAAACATATCGTTGATGCTTTAATGCAATCTTATGAAGAAAAGCTTGAACTAGATGTTTCTATCCCTAGAAAGCTTTATGATGAGTGGGAACCTACTATTAAAATTAATATCAAAGATCATGAATGATATGCTTTATGTGATTTGGGTGCTAGTGTTTCCATGATTCCAAAAACTTTGTGTGATGTGTTAGGTTTCCGTGAATTTGATGATTGTTTCTTAAATTTGCACCTTGCGGATTCCACCATTAAGAAACTTATGGGAAGAATTAATGATGTTATTATTGTCGCAAATAGGAATTATGTGCCCATAGATTTCATTGTCCTTGATATAGATTGCAATCCTACATGTCCTATTATTCTTGGTAGACCTTTCCTTAGACCGATTGGTGCAATTATTGATCTGAAGGTAGGGAATATTAGATTCCAATTTCCGTTAAGGAAGGGTATGGAACACTAACGGTGTCCTGGACTAGGGGGTACTCACCGCGTCATCTCCCGATCTGTTAGATTGGGCCGAGGACACCCATGGCTGTATACTCATGGGCCAGTTCGGACAGCTGCCGCATACATGGAAGATTCTACAAAACTTGGTGATCAAGACAAGGACTCCTCCCCACCGGCGTATTCGGCTAGGACTCTTGTTATCCTAGGCCTCTGGTGCATTATATAAACCGAGGCCAGGCTAGTTGATAGATATATACAACAATCATACCATAGGCTAGCTTCTAGGGTTTAGCCTCTCCGATCTCGTGGTAGATCAACTCTTGTAATACTCATATCATCAAGAATAAATCAAGCAGGACGTAGGGTTTTACCTCCATCAAGAGGGCCCGAACCTAGGTAAAACATCGTGTTTCCTGCCTCCTGTTACCATCTGCCTTAGACGCACAGTTCGGGGCCCCCTACCCGAGATCCGTCGGTTTTGACACCGACATTGGTGCTTTCATTGATAGTTCTGTTGTGTGATCGGCAAAAGGACCGATGGCCCGTCTGCAGGTCAACTGCGGTGCCGGCATCTTCATCGTTGGCTCGACTGGTCACCTTGGCTCGACCGAGGACCGTGCTCCATCTTCGATCGTCATGATCGAACGAGGGCCTTCATCAACATCAACTTCGATCTCTATCAAGATCATGGAGGAATCATCCATGGAGCTCGGGGGCTCAACGTCAACATTGCCCTCGGGTGACCGTGTTGTTTTTCCGAACAGCAAACTTGTATCCACTGCCATCACCTCTTAGAGCATCGCTTTGACGATCTCTTTGGTGGAATTGTGCGGAATTGAGTCTACAACAACCATGCAAATTCCGTCGAGTTCCGATGGAGGAATCTCCGAGAATCTAGGATATATCGGAGGCTTGTCGAATCTGGACGGGAATCTGGACGAGTTTAGGGCGTGGTCTCCAGATCCTAGCTCGGAGGTCCTTTGGAAGATCCAACCGTTCATCTACTGCGGAATTCCCATATCTACCACCCCTCCAAATTTCAGCTCGAACCGACAGTTCAAACTCCGGGAACCTTCCGATGAGTGGATCAATTTTCGGATCCGTTTTCTGCGCGAATACGGATCCGACCCGAATTCATGTTTCTTTATGAACGTGACATTGGACAACCCTTTTAGAGGAATTCTCTTCTAGGGTATTGTGTGTTGTTCTTAAACACGTGCGCGTAAATTTTTAAGCCTCCCCTGAGGTCGCCTTCATCATCATGCTGGTGTCAAACCAGTCCGGCGATATTGCTCCAAGGCTGCCGACCTGCGCTAGACACATCGTCACTTTATTGAGCCGAGCTCAACTTTTTTCGGATCATCATCTCGGCAAGCCGAACAAGAGTCCGGCATTACACGAATTACATGAAGCGGGCATACCGGCATCGCCGCCCCACGGATTACATGAAGCGGGCATACCGGCATCGCCGCACGGTCACTTCATCAAGCCGGCATCGACCATGTCATGACCTGCATCAGCAGGGCCGCACTATTGCTTCTTCAAGCTGGTGTCCATCATGCCGACCTACTTCGACTCATTTGCTGACATCGAGGCTTCAACATTTCGGCTAGACCGGGGGCTTCGCCATCTCTTCATCAACCTACTCTGGAGACTTCGGCGTCACTAGCTGACCAGCTCCGTCATGATAGCTGGACCGAGGGCTTTGCCTCGACGAGCCAACCTTGGCAGCATCGCCATACCGTCGCTTTATCGCCCATCAGGCAATGGGTGTGCGGATCGAGTCCCAATTTTGGGAATCATCTTTCTTCAGATTGCTACAACAAATAAACCAGGTCTATCAAATGATGGCCACATTAACGACGGTCGCGTGGTGGTTCGGTCAGTTTCCGTACATAGTCTGGTGAACACCGCATCCGGAACTCGGACCGACCTGTGAATTCAGGCTTTGCCATGCCTTTACCGCATCACGCCAACGCCCTGCATCGACATTGACTTCGGCGCCAGGCCATATTTCTTTTATTACTCACTTTTCATAAATTATTTATTATACAATGTTTTTTTAATTATTATTACTATTATCTCTGATTTGCACTATTTTTTGTGCACAGGAAAATGATCCGGGGACTTCGGCATCAATCTGCCGGTCTGCATTGACCGTGCTATGTCACCACTTCGGCGTGTCGAGCTCTCCACTCCGCCACCTCGGGACCGGCTTGGGGGATGGAACCTCGTCCCGCATCAAGCTCGGACCGCATCATCAATGTCGAACACGTTAACCAGCTAAGTCACTTTCATGCTAAAAGTTTTAATTTTTAACTTGTGTTCGGTTCGACCAAGCATTATACTTGTTTGGAAAAAAGTTGCTTGTAAAAAATTTTCTTGTCCAAACTTTGTTTGTGACACACATATTCAAATACCAAGTTTATTTGGGGGCTTCCTTTATGAAGCTTTTCCCCTTGCATATGATTATACTTGTACGGCTTCGTTCCTTGTTCATGTATTACGCCACAATATTCACCATATTGACAAAAGCGATTTGCAAGCTGGGTTGCCTGGCTCCTGTGCTTACCCCTATGTTCCCAATTGTTTGGCTAGGGAGTAAAGGGAGCACCTCTGCGATTGTCACGACCAGGTCCTCCGAGCTCTGACCTCGGACTGGGTGAAGTCGAAAGCTAGCGCTCTTATTGTTTTCAATCATGGTCGGCACACAACGCAACTCATGAGTACAAAAAATCTATTGCACAAGTCTCATAGCAATAATGAGCACCGAAGAAAGGTATCGGTGGGGGTACTATTTTCTTCGAAGATGCTTCTTACACTTCGTCTGTAATATAGCATAAGTTCCCTGAGCGCGCTTTGTCTGTTACAGCCTTATGTCCCGGTTGCCTGGTTATCGGAAACACTGTCGATATTCTCGACAGGTGGAGTACATAACATTTTTCGGTACTTGACCGAAGAGGGAGAAGCCGATGGTCGGTTAGGACGCGTTTAAAGTTCGGTTGAACAAAGATATGATATTAGCACTTCGGTACATACAATCATTATACACAAAATTCTTTCACCCAAGTCACTTGGGGGCTCTTAATTTTGTATGAGCCGTTTTATAATAAGTGTTCTTCTTCTTAGTTGTTGCAAAGTTTTTATTACTATTATTATTCATCACTCCTTTTTTTGACATGAGTGTGTGCTCACTAGCCGGGGAGCCTAATTTCTCTCTCAAAGCCGCTAGAGTTTAGTTTGCTAAACTGGCCTAATGAGAAGTACTCCGCCTTCGGGATAGGAGGTTGAAGCCGTAGGCTGAACCGCTTGAAGTCTTGAGATAGGATGTGTCATGTTAAAGTACGACAGAAGCACTTTTTAAGTCCAATTTTCTGATTGGCACCGAACAATTGATCTAGTTTGGACGTCGATTTTTTCTAACGTTTTTTGGTTTTCCAAGCCTATGGCACTTTTAAACTATTTCTGTGTTTCCAACACAAGTCTCACAGTGCAATGCCGGACACCTCTATAGATTCGGCAAAAACATTCTCGGATCTCACTCTATATGTATTGGTTTCAAATTGTGTCTTCGGTCAATAGTTGGGTTGCCCGGCTCCTGTGCTTGCCTCCTACATTCCGCTTTGTTCGGCTAGGTGTGCAAAAGGAGAACCACTGCGATTGTGCTTCCAGCTCACATGGTTAAGCACTTCAGCGGAGAAAGCCAAAAACTGACTGTCACAATAAGCGTAAACTGGTCAGCAATCCAATGACGGTGTTAAATGACTGGCCATTCATAACATTGGCCGGAGTGTTTACGGCTTGACCTCGACTGTCGCCGAACACTACCAGGGGCCAGTAACTGGCCTCCCAAACTAAATCCTCAATATTTTGCTCTTACATTAGAGTTGAGGTTTCATGATCATGCTCAGCATGACAACCCAAAGAAAGGAACCAATAGCGGGATTATTTTCTTTGGAAGACATTTATTATATTAAACAGTGATATAACATATCTCTCTGTGTACCTTTGTTTATAAAACTGTATAGCCAGATTGCCTTGTTTGTCGTAAATCTTTACCCTCATAAAGGCTTTATAAAGTAGGACAAACACTCCTCGACTACTGGCCGAGGAGGTGGAAGCCGATGGTCGGCCAACAAAGTTTTGTATAATGTGGATTCGAGCATTAATGATGTAAAGTACTTGGATACATAGAATCATTACACATAATTTGTGATTTTACTCTGGATATTGATCCTTAATTCGGCCACCCGTGCCCGCATTAAGGCTCGGGGGCTACTGGGCTTCAGGCTTATCATTTACTAATTTTAAAGGGGCGTATCGATCCCCTGATCTGGTGTTGCCACCCGACCAGTGTCTCGGGGGCTACTGCATTGGCAATCCAGTGCAGAAAATTTAAGTGCAATATAGTTTTTGAGGATATTATGATCCTCAGGTTGGTCGGCCGCACCCAACCTGAGTCTCGAGGACTCCGCACACCGCTTTTTGTGTCTTGAAGTATTCTGCTGAGCTAGGAGTTGATCCTCAGACCGATTTTGCAAATCAACCTGAGTCTCAGCGACTACTGGGATCAGCGGTCTTATGTCATCCTTCAGGTGCATCTTGGGTTTTAGACTGATACACACCTTGAGGGCTACTAGTTATATATCTCGACAGAGAATAAATTGCACCAATCAAAAATATTGACAAAAAATTGGCCCACAGTCGGGGTGGTGCACCACCTCGGAAGCAGTCCGACATAAAGCTCGGGCGCTAGTGGCTGGCTCCATAGAGGGCATTTCCAGCATTAAGCTCGGCTAAACTCCTTCAACTCTTTTGGACCAAGATGATCTATGACATCTTGGATATAGTCCGGCATTGGAGCTCGGATACATTTCGGCATTAGAGCTCGGAAGCAGTCCGGCATTGGTGCTCGGCTGCAAAAGATACCTCGAATGCAGTCCGACGTTAGAGCTCGGACGCAAGAGGACACTGCCTCCCGGGAATAACTTCAAACCCGAGGTGTGGCATAAAAATAACAAGGCATTGATAAAGGCCGAAAACTTAAAGGGGCTCCTCGGATACCCGACGTGTAAACTCGTTGAATGCATTTCGGTGATCCTCAAGATCGAAGATGGGAAGATTTGTTGAACCAGTTTCCAAGACCGACAACCGAAGATAAGAACAGTTCGGAAGAATCGAGGAGCGTCTCTAACTTGAAGACCGGTTCAGGGGGCTACTGATGGTGTCGGGGGTACTCACCACATCATCTCCCGATCTGTTAGATTGGGCCGAGGACCCCCATGGCCGTATACTCATGGGTCAGTTCGGACAGCTGGCACATACATGGAAGATTCTACAAAACTTGGTGATCAAGACAAGGACTCCTCCCCACTGGCGTATTCGGCTAGGACTCTTGTTATCCTAGGCCTCTGGTGCATTATATAAACCGAGGCCAGGCTAGTCGATAGATATATACAACAATCATACCATAGGCTAGCTTCTAGGGTTTAGCCTCTCCGATCTCGTGGTAGATCAACTCTTGTAATACTCATATCATCAAGAATAAATCAAGCAGGACGTAGGGTTTTACCTCCATCAAGAGGGCCCGAACCTGGGTAAAACATCGTGTCCCCTGCCTCCTGTTACCATCCGCCTTAGACGCACAGTTCGGGACCCCCTACCCGAGATCCACCGGTTTTGACACCGACAAACACTTTCCTAGAAATAAAATTAAATTAACTTATGAATCTATTATGAGAGCCACTTATGGATTGCATACCAAAGATGACAATACCTAGATCTATTCTTGCTTTTATGCCTAGCTAGGGGCGTTAAATGATAACGCTTGTTGGGAGGCAACCCAATTTTAGTTTTGTTCCTTGCTTTTTGTTCCTGTTTAGTAATAAATAATTCATCTATCCTTTGTTATGATTGTGTTTTTTATATTTTAATTAGTGTCTTGCCAAGTAAAGCCTTTAGGATTTCTTGGGTGATTGTTGTTTGATCTTGCTGAAAAAACAGAAAGTATGCACTCACGAGAATAATTTACATTTTTTTATCAGAGAGCGATAAAATACCAATTCCAACTGCAGTAGATCAATATGCAAATTATTTAGGTCGTCCTAATTTTTCAGAATTTTTGGAGTTACATAAGTATTCGAAACCTCCAGATTGCTACACACTGTTCTGTTTTTGACAGATTCTGTTTTTTGTGTGTTGTTTGCTTATTTTGATGAATCTATGGCTAGTATCGGGGGATATGAACCATAGAGAAGTTGGAATACAGTAGTTTTAACACCAATATAAATAAATAATGAGTTCATTACAACACATTAAAGTGATGGTTTGTTTTCTTATACTAACGGAGCTCATGAGATTTTCTGTTTAAGTTTTGTGTTGTGAAGTTTTCAAGTTTTTGGGTAAAGATTCGATGGATTTTGGAACAAGGAGTGTCAAGAGCCTAAGCTTGGGGATGACCATGGCACCCCAAGGTAAAATTCAAGGACAACCAAAAGCCTAAGCTTGGGGATGCCCCGGAAGGCATCCCCTCTTTTGTCTTCATCTATCGGTAACTTTACTTGAGGCTATATTTTTATTCACCACATGATATGTGTTTTGCTTGGAGCGTCTTGTATGATTTGAGTCTTTGCTTTTAGTTTACCACAATCATTCTTTCTATACACACCCATTGGGAGAGACACATGAATCAGAATTTCTTAGAATACTCTATGTGCTTCACTTATATCTTTTGAGCCAGATATTTTTTCTCTAGTGCTTCAGTTATATCTTTTAGAGCACGGTGGTGGTTTTATTTTATAGAAATTATTAGTCTATCATGCTTCACTTATATTATTTTGAGAGTCTTTTAGAACATCGTGGTAATTTGCTTTGGCTATAAAATTAGTCCTAATATGATAGGCATCCAAGATGGGTATAATAAAAACTTCCATATATAGTGCATTGAATACTATGAGAAGTTTGATACTTGATGATTGTTTTGAGATATGAAGATGGTGATATTAGAGTCATGCTAGTGAAGTAATTGTGAAATTGAGAAATACTTGTGTTGGGGTCTGCAAGTCTCGTAGCATGCACGTATGGTAACCGTTGTGTGACAAATTTGAAGCATGAGGTGTTCTTTGATTGCCTTCCTTATGAGTGGCGGTCGGGGACGAGCGATGGTCTTTTCCTACCAATCTATCCCCCTAGGAGCATGTGTGTAGTGCTTGGTTTTGATGACTTGTAGATTTTTGCAATAAGTATGTGAGTTCTTTATGACTAATGTTGAGTCCATGGATTATACGCACTCTCACCCTTCCATCATTGCTAGCCTCTTCGGTACCGTACATTGCCCTTTCTCACCTCGAGAGTTGGTGCAAACTTCGCCGGTGCATCCAAACCCCGTGATATGATACACTATTTCACACATAAACCTCCTTATATCTTCCTCAAAACAGCCACCATACCTACCTATTATGGCATTTCCATAGCCATTCCGAGATATATTGCCATGCAACTTTCCACCGTTTCATTTTTTATGACACGCTCCATCAATGTCATATTGCCTTGCATGATCATGTAGTTGACATCGTATTCATGGCAAAGCCACCACTCATAATTTTTCATACATGTCACTCTTGAATCATTGCACATCCCGGTACACCGCCAGAGGCATTCATATAGAGTCATATTTTGTTCTAGTATCGAGTTGTAATTTTTGAGTTGTAAATAAATAGAAGTGTGATGATCATCATTATTAGAGCATTGTCCCATGAGGGAAAAAAGAGAAAGGCCAAAAAAAGAGAAGGCCCAAAAAATGAGAGAAAAAGAGAGAAGGGGCAATGTTACTATCCTTTTTCCACACTTGTGCTTCAAAGTAGCACCATGATCTTCATGATAGAGAGTCTCTTGTTTTGTCACTTTCATATACTAGTGGGAATTTTCGTTATAGAACTTGGCTTGTATATTCCAACAATGGGCTTCCTCAAAATGCCCTAGGTCTTCGTGAGCAAGCAAGTTGGATGCACACCCACTTAGTTTCTTTTGTTGAGCTTTCATACATTTATAGCTCTAGTGCATCCGTTGCATGGCAATCCCTGCTCCTCGCATTGACATCAATTGATGGGCATCTCCATAGCCCGTTGATTAGTCGCGTCAATGTGAGACTTTCTCCTTTTTTGTCTTCTCCACACAACCTCCATCATCATATTCTATTCCACCCATAGTGTTATGGCCATGGCTCGCGCTCATGTATTGCATGAAAGTTGAAAAAGTTTGAGAATACTAAAGTGTGAAACAATTGTTTGGCTTGTCATCGGGGTTGTGCATGATGGGAGCATTTTGTGTGATGAAAATGAAGCATGGCAAAACTATATGATTTTGTAGGGATGAGCTTTCTTTGGCTTTGTTATTTTGAGAAGACATAATTGCTTGGTTAGATGCTTGAAGTATTACTGTTTTTATGTCAATATTAAAGTTTTGTCTTGAATATTTCGGATCTGAATATTCATGCCTCAATAAAGAGAATTACATTGAAAATTATGTTAGGTAGCATTCCACATCAAAAATTCTGTTTTTATCATTTACCTACTCGAGGACAAGCAGGAATTAAGCTTGGGGATGCTTGATATGTCTCCAACGTATCTATAATTTTTTATTGTTCCATGCTATTATATTATCTGTTTTGGATGTTTAATGGGCTTTAATATGCACTTTTATATTGTTTTTGGGACTAACCTATTAACCAAAGGCCCAGTGCAAATTGCTGTTTGTCCTATTTCAGTGTTTCGCAGAAAAGGAATTTCAAACGGAATCCAAACGGAACGAAACCTTTGCGAGGATCTTTCTTGGAACAAACGCAACCCAGGAGACTTGGAGTACAAGTCTGGAAGTCCATGAAGCTTCCATGAGGCAGGGGACGCGCCCCCCACCCTCGTGGGCCCCATGGAGCTCCACCGACCTACTTCTTTCGCCTATATATACTCTTATACCCCGAAAACATCCAAGAGAGCAACGTAACCACTTTTCCACTGCCGCAACCTTCTGTACCCGTGAGATCCCATATGGGGGCCTTTTTCGGTGATCTACCAGAGGGGGATTCGATCAGGGAGGGCTTCTACATCAACACCATAGCCTCTCCGATGATGTGTGAGTAGTTTACCACAGACCTTCAGGTCCATAGTTATTAGCTAGATGGCTTCTTCTATCTCTTTGGTTCTCAACACAAAGTTCTCCTCGATGCTCTTGGAGATCTATTCGATGTAATACTCTTTTGTGGTGTGTTTGCCGAGATCCGATGAATTGTGGGTTTATGAATTTGATTATCTATGAATATTATTTGATTCTTCTCTGAATTCTTATATGCATGATTTGATATCTTTGCAAGTCTCTTCTAATTATCGGTTTAGTTTGGCCTACTAGATTGATCTTTCTTTCAATGGGAGAAGTGCTTAGCTTTGGGTTCAATCTTGCGGTGTCCTTTCCCAGTGACAGTAGGGGCAGCAAGGCACGTATTGTATTGTTGCCATCGAGGATAAAAAGATGGGGTTTATATCATATTGCTTGAGTTTATCCCTCTACATCATGTCATCTTGCCTAACGTGTTACTCTGTTCTTATGAACTTAATACTCTAGATGCATGCTGGATAGCAGGCGATGTGTGGAGTAATAGTAGTAGATGCAGAATCGTTTCGGTCTACTTGACACGGACGTGATGCCTATATTCAAGATCATTGCCTTAGATATCATCATAACTATGCGCTTTTCTATCAATTGTTCGGCAGTAATTTGTTCATCCACCGTAATATATGCTATCATGAGAGAAGCCACTAGTGAAACCTATGGCCCCCGGGTCTACTTTACATCATATAAGTTTCTGATCTATAATTCTAGTTTACTATTTATTTTTTAATCTTTATTTTCCAATCTATACAACAAAAATACCAAAAATATTTATCTTATTATCTTTATCAGATCTCACTTTTGCAAGTGGTCGTGAAGGGATTGATAACCCCTTTATCGTGTTGGTTGCAAGGTTCTTAATTGTTTGTGCAGGTACTAGGTGATTTGCGTGTAGTCTCCTACTGGATTGATACCTTGGTTCTCAAAACTGAGGGAAATACTTACGCTACTTTGCTGCATCACCCTTTCCTCTTCAAGGGAAAACCAACGCATGCTCAAGAGGTAGCAAGCCTCATACACACCGCTCTCAGCGGTGAAAGGAATTATAACCTTGGAGCAATTGTTGCACGCAGACTTCAGCACAACGCTAACAGTGGCTATTTCTATGGTGGGATTTATGCCACGTGTTTAGCACGAGGGCTGGGTGTTTCACCCTTACCCTTTAACCCTATCCTACCTATGCAGTATTTAGATTTTGACATCCTAAAAGATCATAAGATTCTCACGGGAAAGGTTGATAATTTCACTTACAATCTGTTGTTTAACCAAACATCTATTGTGCACACATATTTGCCTGCGTCTGCTCTTTTTGACTATCACGGCAAAGGAAGATATTTTGTTCTTGAGAGCGAGGCACGAGCTCACAACGTAGAAGTGGAGGAAGCACGACAGGTCGAGGCATCCGCACCGAGAGCCTCCGTGAGCTACCACTCCAACTACTATCCAGGCTACTGATCGACTACCAAGTTAGGCCAAAAGCCTAAGCTTGGGGGAGTACGCGTTTCTCACGACATTACATTCATGTCCACTTATTCATCTTGTCGATATTCACACTTTTTCATTGTATCATCCATGCTTAAATTTATTTCTCTTGCTTTCTTCTTGTGTGTTTGGAAAACTTTAGTAAAACCAAAAAAAATAGTTGTAGTTAGTTTAATTTCTATGCATGCTTAGTAGTAATATTAAAAAGAAAAACCAAAAAGATTTCCTTGTTCTTCTTCTACTTGTTGGGAGCTTTCCCGTGTAAATAGTTTTCTCGTTTTTGCTTTTCCCTTGTATTTGCTTGTTCAAGAAAACAAAAAACTCCAAAATATTTTAGTGTGTTTCTCCGAATTTCTTTTCTTTTAATTTGAGTTGTACCAAGGAGAAGACCACGATGAAAATGTTGAGTGGCTCTCATAGGAATAACTGTTGAACTAATAAAGAGCCCATTTTACCTTGTCTTCTCCTGTTGAATAAAATGTTTTGCAGATTCCAGCTTAGTCCATGGCACTCTTGCACTATTATTATTTTCATATCGTTCGGTCGTGCAAGTGAAAGGCAATAATGATGACATTCAATGAACTGGTCGTGGCAGAGAGAAACTGGTATGAACTCGACTTGTTCTGTTTGTGTAAATATGTTTAACCTAGTATCCATGATCCGGCCCATTATGATTAGACAAGTTTGCAATGACAATTAGAGATTATAGTTTCTCATGCCATGCATAAGTAGTTGGAAGTGAATAATGATTTATCTTGGATATCAACATTGCGTTAAAATGATTGTGATGTAGTATGATGATATGGTATCCTCCTCCGAATGTTCGAGTGGCTTGACTTGGCACATGTTCATGCATGTAGTTGAATCAAAACCAACATAGCCTCTATGATATTCATGTTCATGGTGATCATATCCAACTCATGCTAGTGTCCAATGTTACTTATGCATAATGCATGATCATGATCGTTGTTGCTCTCTAGCTGGCCGCTTCTCAATCTAATTTCTAGCCTTTGCCTGTACTAAGTGGGAATTCTACTTGTACATCAAAAACCTTGAACCCAAACTTATTCCAGATGAGTCCACTATACCTACCTATATGCGGTATTACCCTGCCATCCTAAGTAAATTTGCATGTGCCACCTCTAAAAACTTCTAAAAAATATCCCTTTTGTGTGCGTGGATCGTTCATGGAACGACAGGAGGTGGTCGGTATCTTCCATGCCAAGCGGCTTATTCTCAGGTCGAGTGTTTATTCACTCGTCATCGCATGAGAAATGTGCAGTAATAGGGATGCCCAGTCCCAAACTACAAACACAAAAAGAATTAATCTCTCAAATAATCAAACAAAAACTCCCAATGGAGTCAAAACCTTTACTTTTATTGCTTGGGAACCGCCACTAGATAACTGATGGTCGTGAAGTAAATGAGAAGGGTGCATGTCTCAAAATATCATTTATCTTTGTTTTAAAAACTTGAGCTCTGGCACCTCTGCAAATCACTGCTTCCCTCTGCGAAGGGACTATCTATTTATTTTTATGTTGTGTCATCACCTTCTAAAACAAGCGCTAGAACCTCAGAGCACAGTTGTCATGACTTATGCAGCGTAGCTAATGTTGGGTGCATCATGACTGGATCTTTTCTACCATGAATTACAATGTTTAGTCGCTGCTTGGACTTTGGAGGTGCTCTGCATTTATGTTTGGCGGTTTCAGAAAGGGCTAGCGAGATAGCACTATTGTCATATTATCTCATGCTTGTTGTGACAACGCGTTGTCATTTCAGATGTCTTATTATTGCTCTCTAGCTGATTATGCCATTGATATGAGTTAATATAATATTTAAGAGTTATTGTCGGCATGGTTAGTTATCATGTTGGCTGAAAACATGGGTGATGTTTAAGCTTATTTATGCAAACAAGAGCAAAAGAGTTCGTAAAAGTTTTTCTTTTTCACTTTCAGTTTATCAACTGAATTGCTTGAGGACAAGCAAAGGTTTAAGCTTGGGGGAGTTGATACGTCTCCAACGTATCTACTTTTCCTAACACTATTCCTCTTGTTTTGGACTCTAATTTGCATGATTTGAATGAAACTAATCCCAGACTGACGCTGTTTTCAGCAGAACTACCATGGTGTTGTTTTTGTGCTGAAATAAAAGTTCTCGGAATGGAACGAAACTTTGCAATGAATTTTTATATAACATATAAGAATTTCTGGAGCCAAGACCTACCGAAGGGGGGCACCTGGGTGGGCACAACCCACCAGGGCGCGCCCCCTCACCAGGCGCGCCCAGGTGGGTTGTCCCCACCTGGTGGCCCCGCAGACCCTGCTATAAAATCCTATTTTTCCAGAAAAAAACAGGGAGAAAGAATTATCACGATCCACGAGAAAGAGCCGCCGCCACCTCATGTTCTTCATCGGGAGGCTAGATCTAGAGTCATTTTGGGGCTCCAGAGAGGGGGATCTTCGTTCTTCGTCATCACCAACCCTTCTCCATCGCCAATTCCATGATGCTCCCCACCGAGAGTGAGTAATTCCTTCGTAGGCTCGCTGGTCGGTGAGGAGTTGGATGAGATTCATCATGTAATTCAGTTAGTTTTGTTAGGGCTTGATACCTAGTATGCACTATGTTCTAAGATTGATGTTGCTATGACTTTGCCATGCTTAATGCTTGTCACTTTGGGCCCGGGTGCCATGATTTCAGATATGGACTGTTTATGTTATCACCATTGTATCCATGTTCTAGATCCGATCTTGCAAGTTATAGTCCCTACTACGTGTTATGATCCGGCAACCCCGGAGTGACAACAACCGGGACTTCTCCCGATGATGACCGTAGTTTGAGGAGTTCATATATTCATCATGTGTTAATGCTTTGTTCCGGTTCTCTATTAAAAGGAGGCCTTAATATCCCTTAGTTTCCAATATGGACCCGGCTGCCACGGGAGGGTAGTACAAAAGATGTCATGCAAGTTCTTTCCATAAGCATGTATGACTATTTACGGAATACATGCCTACATTATATTGACGAACTGGAGCTAGTGTCGTATCACCCTAGGTTATAACTGTCTCATGATGAATATCATCCAACAAGTCACCGATCCAATGCCTACGAATTTATCTTATATTGTTCTTGCTAAGTTATTATTGCTACCGTTACTATTGCACTTGCTACAAAACTACTGCTATCACTATTACAGTTACTGTTACTGTTGTCACTATTATCAAAACTATCATATTACTTTGCTACTGATCACGTTGCTACATATAATTAATCTCCAGGTGTGGTTGAATTGACAACTCAACTGCTAATACCTTCAAATATTCTTTGGCTCCCCTTGTGTCGAATATATAAATTTGGGTAGAATACTTTACCCTCGAAAACTGTTGCGATCCCCTATACTTGTGGGTTATCAGTCCTTTGTCCCGATTAACCCCTTCAAGCTAACTACGCCACGATGGCTTCACATCTAAGTCCTTTTGCTAAGGCATCTGCCATGTTAAATCCACGACACAAAGGTTTTGGAACCAAATGGATTCAGTGGATTAAAATGATTGATGGAACTGGTTTCTCCTCTGTCCTACTCAATGGAGTTCCCAGGAAGCAATTCTTATGCAAGAAAGGAGTCACGCAAGGAAATCCATTGTCACCTCTCATCTTTATGATTGTTGCTTGCTGATGTGCTTCAATCTATCTTCAATGAAGCCTACCAAGATGTAATGATAGAATCTCCACTCACCCACAACTCTTGTCCAGACTACCCAATTATTCAATTTGCAGATGATACAATCCTAGTGGCAAAGGTAGATATCAGACAGATCCAACACATCAAAAACTTACTCCTGCATTATGTTGGTTACACTGGGATCAAGGTGAATTATTCAAAGTCTATTCTGATTTCTATCAACACACCCGCTGAGAAAATTAATGAACTCTCCAACCTTCTTGGCTAAAAGATTGGTACACTACGTCACACTTATCTTGGTCTACTTCTCTGTATTACCAAACCTAGGGTGGAGGACTTTGTGCCTATGTTGAAAAGAATTGAGAACAGATTATTGGGTTGCTCAATGATGCTACCTTATGGTGACAAATTGACTCTCATTAAGTCCATATTCACCAGCATGCCCACCTTCTTCACGTGCACATTGGTGATTCCCAAAACAGTTATTAAGCAAATCAAATCCTACCTCATGAATTGTTTCTGGAGAAAATATTGTACCCAGGATAGAGAGAATGTTCTTATTTCATGGGATAAAGTCTGTAGGCCCAAAGATCATGGAGGACTAGGGGTACTGGACCTACAATCTCATAACAAGGCATTGCTCATCAAGTTCCTCCATAAGTTTTTCAATAAGACTGATACTCCTTGGGTGAACATTATTTGGGAAAAACACTACCAAGACAGATTGCTTGGGGATCAAAAGGTGGGATCATTCAGGTGGAGGGCAATACGGAAACTGCTACCAATATTCAAGCAGCATGTTGTGTGTAAAGCAAAAGAGGGGACTCTATTTACTTCTGGTCTGATAACTGGCAGGGATTACCACTCTATGTCAAATATCTAGAGCTGCACTCATATGCTATTAATCAAGATATTTCGATGCTCAAAGTTTTGGAACACAATGATATTTCGATGCTCAAGATATTTGTGGTTGATCACTCGATGACCCTTGATCTATCCCTTGAAATTGAGAACATGCTCCTCTGCACACTCTGCGTTTGCATTCAGCGCCTGCATCATCACCGTCTCATCCGTGTAGTCCTCCTTGTCGAACGAATCACTCGTATATGTATTCCATATCCGAATCCATTGCTTCAAAGAAGAAGGGACAAAAAAATTACACGGGCAATTCACCAAATAGCAGCCGGGCATGGTGAGTATCTTAGGAGCGGATGGTACTTGAGCGGCTGTTGATACGTCTCCAACATATCTATAATGTTTGATTGTTCCATGCAAATATATTATCTATTTTGGATGTTCATGGGCTTTATTTTACACTTTTATATTATTTTTGGGACTAACCTATTAACCTAGAGCCTAGTGCCAGTTCCTGTTTTTTCCCTTGTTTCAGTGTTTCGAAGAAAAGGAATATCAAACGGAGTCCAAACGGAATGAAACCTACGGGAGAGTTATTTTTGGAAAGAAAGCAATCTGGGAGACTTGGAGTGCACGTCGGGGGATCAACAAGGAGAGCACGAGGCAGGGGGCGCCCCCACCCCCCTGGGCGCTCCCTCCACCCTCGTGGGCCCCTTGTGGCTCTCCTGACCGACTTCTTTCACCTATATATATCCATATACCCTAAAACCTTCGGGGAGCAGAATAGATCGGGAGTTCCGCCGCCAGAAGCCTCCGTAGCCACCGAAAACCAATCTAGACCCGTTCCAGCACCCTGCCAGAGGGGGAACCCTCACCGGTGGCCATCTTCATCATCCCGGCGCTCTCCATGATGAGGAGGGAGTAGTTCTCCCTCGGGGCTGAGGGTATGTACCAGTAGCTATGTGTTTGATCTCTCTCTCGTGTTCTTGAGGTGATACGATCTTGATGTATCGCGAGCTTTGCTATTATAGTTGGATCTTATGATGTTTCTCCCCCTCTACTCTCTTGTAATGGATTGAGTTTTCCCTTTGAAGTTATCTTATCGGATTGAGTCTTTAAGGATTTGAGAACACTTGATGTATGTCTTGTGTGGGATACCCGTGGTGACAATGGGGTATGCTATTGATCCACTTGATGTATGTTTTGGTGATCAACTTGCGGGTTCCGCCCATGAACCTATGCATAGGGGTTGGCACACGTTTTCGTCTTGACTCTCCGGTAGAAACTTTGGGGCACTCTTTGAAGTACTTTGTGTTGGTTTGAATAGATGAATCTGAGATTGTGTGATGCATATCGTATAATCATACCCACAGATACTTGAGGTGACATTGGAGTATCTAGGTGACATTAGGGGTTTGGTTGATTTGTGTCTTAAGGTGTTATTCTAGTACGAACTCTATGATAGATTGAACGGAAAGAATAGCTTCGTGTTATTTTACTAGAGACTCTTTAATAGATCGATTAGAAAGGATAACTTTGAGGTGGTTTCGTACCCTACCATAATCTCTTCGTTCGTTCTCCGCTATTAGTGACTTTGGAGTGACTCTTTGTTGCATGTTGAAGGATAGTTATGTGATCCAATTATTTTAGTATTGTTGAGGGAACTTGCACTAGCGAAAGTATGAACCCTAGGCCTTATTTTCACACATTGCAATACCGTTTACGCTCACTTTTATCACTTGCTACCTTGCTGTTTTTATTATTTCATATTACAAATACCTTTATCTACCATCCATATACCACTTGTTTTACCATCTCTTCGCCGAACTAGTGCACCTATACAATTTACCATTGTATTGGGTGTGTTGGGGACACAAGAGACTATTTGTTATTTGGTTGCAGGGTTGCTTGAGAGGGACCATCTTCATCCTACGCCTCCTACGGATTGATAAATCTTGGGTCATCCACTTGAGGGAAATTTGCTACTGTCCTACAAACCTCTGCACTTGGAGGCCCAACAACGTCTACAAGAAGAAGGTTGTGTAGTAGACATCAAGCTCTTTTCTGGCGCCGTTGCCGGGGAGGTTAGCGCTTGAAGGTATATCTTTAGATCTTGCAATCGAATCTTTTTGTTTCTTGTTTTATCACTAGTTTAGTTTGTAAAAGAAAACTACAAAAAAAATATGGAATTGAGGGTACCTTATATGCTTCATCTTTTTAATATCTATCATGAAAATAAGGATTCCGATAGTTGTGCTCAAGTGCTAGAAGAAGAATGCATTAGAATGTTTGGCACTAAATATTTGAATGATGAGCATGATTGCAATGTTGTTAGTATGAATTCCTTGAATATCCATGATGCTAATGATATGCAAAGCCACAAGCTTGGGGAAGCTATGTTTGATGAAGATGATATTTTTTGTCTCCCAAGTTTTGATGAGTTGTATGCTATAAAGAATAATGATATCCATGAAAATTGTCATCATGATTTTAGTTTTCAATTGGATTATGCCTCACATGATAATTATTTTGTTGAGTTTTCTCCCACTATTATTCATGAGAAGAATTTTGCATATGTGGAGAGTAATAAAAATTCTATGCTTGTAGATCATGAAAAGAATGATTTAGGTGCTCGTTATATTGTTGAATTCATTCATGATGCTACTGAAAATTATCATGAGGGAGGAATATATGCTTGTAGGAGTTGCAATAATATCAAGTTTCCTCTTTATGTGCTTAAAATCTTGAAGTTTTGCTTACTTTACCTTTCTATGCTAGTTAATTATTGTTCCCACAAGTTGTTTGCTCACAAAATCCCTATGCATAGGAAGAGGGTTAGACTTAAATGTGCTAGTCATATTCTTCATGATGCTCTCTTTATGTTACAATTCTTATCTTTTATGTGAGCATCATTGAAATCATCATGCCTAGCTAGGGGCGTTAAACGATAGCGCTTGTTGGGAGGGAACCCAATTTTATTTTAGCTCCTTGCTTTTTGTTCCTGTTTAGTAATAAATTAATCATCTATCCTCTGTTATTATTGTGTTTTTTATGTTTTAATTAGTGTGTGTGCCAAGTAAAGCCTTTAGGACCTTCTTGGGTGATTGTTATTTGATCTTGCTGTAAAAAACAGAAAGTATGCACTCACGAGAATAATTTTAATTTCTTACCAGAGAACGATAAAATACCAATTACAAGTGCAGTAGATCAATAAACAAATTTCCTAGGATTTCCTAATTTCTCAGGATTTTTGGAGTTACATAAGTATTCGTAATCTACAGATTACTACAGCCTGTTCTGTTTTGGACAGATTCTGCTTTCTATGTGTTGTTTGCTTATTTTGATGAATCTATGAGTAGTATCGGAGGGTATGAACCATAGATAAGTTGGAATACAGTAGATATTACACCAATATGAATTTAGAATGAGTTCACAACAGTACCTAAGTGGTGATTTATTTTCTTATACTAACGGAGCTTACGAGTTTTCTGTTCAGTTTTGTGTTGTGAAGTTTTCAAGTTTTGGGTAAAGATTTGATGGACTATGGAATAAGGAGTGGAAAGAGCCTAAGCTTGGGGATGCCCAAGGCACCCCAATGTAATATTCAAGGACAACCAAAAGCCTAAGCTTGGGGATGCCCCGGAAGGCATCCCCTCTTTCGTCTTCATTCATCGGTAACTTTACTTGGAGCTATATTTTTATTTACCACATGATATGTGTTTTGCTTGGAGCGTCATTTTATTTTATTTAGTTTTGCTTGCTGATTGAATAAAATACCAAGATCTGAAATTCTTAAATGTTAGAGAGTCTTCATATAGTTGCATAATTATTCGACTACTCATTGATCTTCACTTATATCTTTTGAGTTTGTTGTTGCTCTAGTGCTTCACTTATATCTTTTTAGAGCATGGTGGTGGTTTTATTTTATAGATGATTGTTTTGATGATTTGATACTTGATGATTGTTTTGAGATATGGAGATGGTAATATTAGAGTCATGCTAGTGAGTAGTTGTGAATTTGAGAGATACTTGTGTTAAAGTTTGTGATTCCCGTAGCATGCACGTATGGTGAACCGTTATGTGATGAAGTTGGAGCATGATTTATTTATTGATTGTCTTCCTTATGAGTGGCGGTCGGGGACGAGCGATGGTCTTTTCCTACCAATCTATCCCCCTAGGAGCATGCGCATAATACTTTGTTTCGATAACTAATAGATTTTTGCAATAAGTATGTGAGTTTTTATGACTAATGTTGAGTCCATGGATTCCATGGATTATACGCACTCTCACCCTTCCACTATTGCTAGCCTCTCTAATATCGCGCACCTTTCGCTGGTATCATACACCCACCATATACCTTCCTCAAAACAGCCACCATATCTACCTATTATGGCATTTCCATAGCCATTCCGAGATATATTGCCATGCAACTTTCTACCGTTCTGTTTATTATCACACGCTCCATCATTGTCATATTGGTATGCATGATCATGTAGTTGACATCGTATTTGTGGCAAAGCAACCATTCATAATTCTTTCATACATGTCACTCATGAGTCATTGCACATCCCGGTACACCGCCGGAGGCATTCATATAGAGTCATATCTTGTTCTAAGTATCGAGTTGTAATTCTTGAGTTGTAAGATAATAAAAGTGTGATGATCATCATTATTAGAGCATTGTCCCAGTGAGGAAAGGATGATGGAGACTATGATTCCCCCACAAGTTGGGATGAGACTCCGGACGAAAAAAAGAGGCCTAAAAAAAGAAGAGAGAAAAGGCCCAAATAAAAAAATAAAAAAATGAGAGAAAAAGAGAGAAGGGGCAATGCTACTATCCTTTTACCACACTTGTGCTTCAAAGTAGCACGATGATCTTCATGATAGAGAGTCTCCTATGTTGTCACTTTCATATACTAGTGGGAATCTTTCATTATAGAACTTGGCTTGTATATTCCAATGTTGGGCTTCCTCAAAATGCCCTAGGTCTTCGTGAGCAAGCGAGTTGGATGCACACCCACTCAGTTCATTTGTTGAGCTTTCAAACACCTATAGCTCTAGTGCATCCGTTGCATGGAAATCCCTACTCACTCACATTGATATCTATTGATGGGCATCTCCATAGCCCGTTGATACGCCTAGTTGATGTGAGACTATCTTCTCCTTTTTGTCTTCTCCACAACCACCATTCTATTCCACCTATAGTGCTATGTCCATGGCTCACGCTCATGTATTGCGTGAAGATTGAAAAGGTTTGAGAACATCAAAAGTATGAAACAATTGCTTGGCTTGTCATCAGGGTTGTGCATGATTTAAATATTTTGTGTGGTGAAGATAAAGCATAGCCAGACTATATGATTTTGTAGGGATAACTTTCTTTGGCCATGTTATTTTGAGAAGACATGATTGCTTTGTTAGTATGCTTGAAGTATTATTGTTTTCATGTCAATATTAAACTTTTGTTTTGAATCTTATGGATCTGAATATTCTTGCCACAATAAAGAAGATATCATTGATAAATATGTTAGGTAGCATTCCACATCAAAAATTCTGTTTTTATCATTTACCTACTCGAGGACGAGCAGGAATTAAGCTTTGGGATGCTGATACGTCTCCAAGTATCTATAATTTTTGATTGTTCCATGCAAATATATTATCTGTTTTGGATGTTTATGGGCTTTATTTTACACTTTTATATTATTTTTGGGACTAACCTATTAACCCAGAGCCTAGTGCCAGTTCCTGTTTTTCCCCTTGTTTCGATGTTTCGAAGAAAAGGAATATCAAACGGAGTCCAAACTAAATGAAACCTTCGGGAGAGTTATTTTTGGAAAGAAAGCAATCCGGGAGACTTGGAGTGCACGTCGAGGGATCAACGAGGAGAGCACGAGGCAGGGGGCGCGCCCTCCACCCTCGTGGGCCCCTTGTGGCTCCCCTGACCGACTTTTTCGCCTATATATCCATATACCCTAAAATCTATGGGGAGCAGAATAGATCGGGAGTTACATTGCCAGAAGCCTCTGTAGCCACTGAAAACCAATCTAGACCCGTTCCAGCACCCTGCCGGAGGGGGGAACCCTCACCGGTGGCCATCTTCAACATCCCGGCGCTCTCCATGACAAGGAGGGAGTAGTTCTCCCTCGGGGCTGAGGGTATGTACCAGTAGCTATGTGTTTGATCTCTCTCTCTCTCTCGTGTTCTTGAGGTGATACGATCTTGATGTATCGCGAGCTTTGCTATTATAGTTGGATCTTATGATGTTTCACCCCCTCTACTCTCTTGTAATGGATTGAGTTTTCCCTTTGAAGTTATCTTATCGGATTGAGTCTTTAAGGATTTGAGAACACTTGATGTATGTCTTGAGTGGGATACACATGGTGACAATGGGGTATGCTATTGATCCACTTGATGTATGTTTTGGTGATCAACTTGCGGGTTCCGCCCATGAACCTATGCATAGGGGTTGGCACACGTTTTCGTCTTGACTCTCCGGTAGAAACTTTGGGGCACTCTTTGAAGTGCTTTGTGTTGGTCTGAATAGATGAATCTGAGATTGTGTGATGCCTATCGTATAATCATACCCACAGATACTTGAGTTGACATTGGAGTATCTAGGTGACATTCGGGTTTTGGTTGATTTGTGTCTTAAGGTGTTATTCTAGTACGAACTCTATGATAGATTGAACGGAAAGAATAGCTTCATGTTATTTTACTACAGACTCTTGAATAGATCGATTAGAAAGGATAACTTTGAGGTGGTTTCGTACCCTACCATAATCTCTTCGTTTGTTCTCCGCTATTGGTGACTTTGGAGTGACTCTTTGTTGCATGTTGAGGGATAGTTATATGATCTAATTATGTTATTATTGTTGAGGGAACTTGCACTAGTTAAAGTATGAACCCTAGGCCTTGTTTCAACGCATTGCAATACCGTTTGTGCTCAGTTTTATCATTAGTTACCTTGCTGTTTTTATATTTTCAGATTACAAAAACCTTTATCTACCATCCATATACCACTTGTATCACCATCTCTTCGCCGAACTAGTGCACCTACACAATTTACCATTGTATTGGGTGTGTTGGGGACATAAGAGACTCTTTGTTATTTGGTTGCAGGGTTGCTTGAGAGAGACCATCTTCATCCTACGCCTCCTACGAATTGATAAACCTTAGGTCATCCACTTGAGGGAAATTTGCTATTGTCCTACAACCTCTACACTTGGAGGCCCAACTGTTGGTGAACGTAGCGATAATTCAAAATTTTCCTACGTGTCACCAAGATCAATCTATGGAGAGACTAGCAACAAGAGAGAGGAGTGCATCTTCATACCATTTAAGATCGCAATGCGGAAGCGTTACAAGAACGCGGTTGGTGGAGTCGTACACGCAACGATTCAGATCGCGGACGATTCCGATCTAAGCGCCGAACAACGGCACCTCCGCGTTCAACACACGTACAGCCTGGTGACGTCTCCCACGCCTTGATCCAGCAAGGAGAGAGGGAGAGGTTGGGGAAGACTCCGTCCAGCAGCAGCACAATGGCGTGGTGATGGTGGAGGAGCGCGGTACTCCAGCAGGGCTTCGCCAAGCACTACGAGAGACGAGGAGGGAGAGAGGTAAGGCTGCGCCAAGAGAGAGATCAAATCACATGTGTTGGGCAGCCCCAATACCTCAAGTATATATAGGGGAAGGGGAGGGGCTGCGCCCCCATCTAGGGTTCCCTCCCTAGGGGTGGCGGCAGCCCCAAAACCCATCTAGGGTTGCGGCCAAGGGGGGGAAAGAGAGGGGGTGCCCTAGGGTGGGCCTTAAGGCCCATCTGGACCTAGGGTTTGCCCCCTCCCACTCTCCACGCGCCTTGGGCCTTGGTGGGGGGGCGCACCAGCCTACCTGGGGCTGGTCCCCTCCCACACTTGGCCCACACAACCTTCTGGGGCTGGTGGCCCCACCCGGTGGACCCCCGGGACCCTCCCGGTGGTCCCGGTACGTTACTGATAGCACCCGAAACTTTTCCGGTGACCAAAACGGGACTTCCCATATATAAATCTTTACCTACGGACCATTCCGGAACTCCTTGTGACGTCCAGGATCTCATCCGGGACTCCGAATAACATTCGGTAACCACGTACATACTTTCCCTATAACCCTAGCGTCATCGAACCTTAAGTGTGTAGACCCTACGGGTTCGGGAACCATGTAGACATGACCGAGACAACTCTCCGGCCAATAACCAACAGCGGGATCTGGATACCCATGTTGGCTCCCACATGTTCCACGATGATCTCATCGGATGAACCACGATGTCAAGGATTCAATCAATCCCATATACAATTCCCTTTGTCTATCGGTATGATACTTGCCCGAGATTCGATCGTCGGTATCCCGATACCTCGTTCAATCTCGTTACCGGCAAGTCTCTTTACTCGTTCCGTAATACATCATCCCGTGATCAATTCCTTGGTCACATTGTGCACTTTATGATGATGTCCTACCGAGTGAGCCCAGAGATACCTCTCCGTTACACAGAGTGACAAATCCCAGTATCGATTCGTGCCAACCCAACAGACACTTTCGGAGATACCTGTGATGGCCTGGCTTATTAGGGATGATAGACTACTCATATCAATAAGGGATTCCTTCTTTTCCGGGAGCCAATTCGGACAGAACTCCAAAGTTAAGCGTGCTCAGCTTGGAGTAGTGCCCGGATGGGTGACCGACCGGGAAGTTGCTCCCGGGTGCGCATGAGTGAGAACAAAGTGTGTAGAAAAGACTAGTATTGATCTGTGGGGCCAGTCTAGATCCCTCTAGGAGTAACGACCACCGGCGGGTGTGTCCGGGGCATTACAAGTAGGTATCAGAGCCGACCCTCGCGGTTACACGGATGGTTGCGAACAGGTGCATGGTCATGTTGTTCATGACGTTTGTGACCCATCGTGGCACCCGACATGGCACATGTACCGGACTGGATGCACAGACGTATGTGCCAAGAGGGAACATTCCTGTGGCCCGACGAGGACGTCGGTTCCTCTGAGTGGGGGTGTATGTGATGGCCTGGATTATTAGGGATGATAGACTACTCATATCAATAAGGAATTCCTTCTTTTCCGGGAGCCAATTCGGACAGAACTCCAAAGTTAAGCGTGCTCAGCTTGGAGTAGTGCCCGGATGGGTGACCGACCGGGAAGTTGCTCCCGGGTGCGCATGAGTGAGGACAAAGTGCGCAGAAAAGACTAGTATTGATCTGTGGGGCCAGTCTAGATCCCGCTAGGAGTAATGACCACCGGCGGGTGTGTCCGGGGCGTTACATACCCGCAGTGCACCTTTATAGCCACCCAGTTACGTTGTGAAGTTTGGTACACCCAAAGCATTCCTACGGTATCCGGGAGTTGCACAATCTCATGGTCTAAGGAAATGATACTTGACATTAGAAAAGCTTTAGCATATGAACTACACGATCTTGTGCTAGGCTTAGGATTGGGTCTTGTCCATCACATCATTCTCCTAATGATGTGATCCCGTTATCAACGACATCCAATGTCCATGGTCAGGAAACCGTAACCATCTCTTGATCAACGAGCTAGTCAACTAGAGGCTTACTAGGGACATGGTGTTTGTCTATGTATCCACACATGTACCTGAGTTTCCTATCAATACAATTCTAGCATGGATAATAAACAATTATCATGAACAAGGAAATATAATAATAACTAATTTTGCCTCTAGGGCATATTTCCAACAGTCTCCCACTTGCATTAGAGTCAATAATCCAGTTCACATCGCCATGTGATTAACACTCAAGGTCACATCCCCATGTGACTAACACCCAAAGAGTTTACTAGAGTCAATAATCTAGTTCACATTACTATGTGATTAACACTCAATGAGTTCTGGGTTTGATCATGTTATGCTTCCGAAAGATGTTATAGTCAATGGGTCTGAACCTTTCAGATCTGTGTGTGCTTTACAAATCTCTAAGTCATCTTGTAGGTGCAACTACCACGCTCTATTTGGAGCTATTCCAAATAACTGCTCTACTATACGAATCCGGTTTACTACTCAGAGTCATCCGGATTAGTGTCAAAGATTGCATCGGCGTAACCCTTTACGACGAACTCTTTTACCACCTCCATAATCGAGAAAATTCCTTAGTCCACTAGTTACTAAGGATAAGTTCGACCGTTGTCATGTGATCCATTCCTGGATCACTCTTGTACCCCTTGACTGACTCATGGCAAGGCACACTTGAGGTGCGGTACACAGCATAGCATACTATAGAGCCTACGTCTAAATCATAGGGGACGACCTTCGTCCTTTCTCTCTATTCTGCCGTGGTCAGGTCTTGAGTCTTACTCAATACTCATACCTTATAACACAGCCAAGAACTCCTTCTTTGTCGATCTATTTTTGAACTCCTTCAAAATTTTGTCATGGTATGTGTTCGTTTGAAAGTACTATTAAGCGTTTTGATCTATCCTTATAGATCTTGATGCTCAATGTTCAAGTAGCTTAATATAGGTTTTCCTTTGAAAAATACTTTTCAAATAACCCTGCATGCTTTCCAGAATTTCTACATCATTTCTGATCAACAATATGTTAACAACATATACTCATCAAAAATTATATAGTGCTCCCACTCACTTCTTTGGCAATACGAGTTTCTCATAAACTTTGTATAAACCCAAAATCTTTGATCATCTCATCAAAGCGTACATTTCAACTCCGAGATGCATACTCCAGTCCTTAGAAGGATTGCTGGAGCTTTGCATACTTGTCAGCATCTTTCAGGATTGACAAAACTTTTCTGGTTGTATCACATACAACCTTTCCTCAAGAAAAATGTCGAGGAAACAATGTTTTGACATCCTATCTGCAAGATTTCATAAATAATGCAGTAACTGCTAACATAATTCCAATAGACTCTTAGCATCGCTACGAGTGAGAAAGTCTCATCGTAGTCAACTCCTTGAACTTGTGGGGAAACATTTTAACGACAAGTCGAGCTTTCTTAATGGTGACATTTACCATCATTGTCTGTCTTCCTTTTAAAATCCATCTGCACCTAACATCCTTACGACCATCAAGTAGTTCTTTCAAAGTCTATACTTTCTTTTATACATGGATCCTCTCTCGGATTTTATGGCCTCAAGCCATTCGTCGGAATCCGGGCCCACCATCGCTTCTCCATAGCTCGTAGGCTCATTGTTGTCTAGCAACATGACTTCCAAGACAAGATTACATACCACTCTAAAGTAGTACACATCCTTGTCGACCTATGAGGTTTGGTAGTGACTTGATCCGAAGTTTCATGATCACTATCATAAGCTTCCACTTCAATTGGTGTAGGTGCCACAGGAACAACTTCCTGTGCCCTGCTACACACTAGTTGAAGTGACGGTTCAATAACCTCATCAAGTCTCCACCATCCTCCCACTCGATTCTTTCAAGAGAAACTTTTCCTCGAGAAAGGACTCGTTTCTAGAAACAATCATTTTTGCTTTCGGATCTGAAATAGGAGGCATACCCAACTATTTTTGGGTATTCTATGAAGAAGCATTTATCCGCTTTGGGTTCGAGCTTATCAGCCTGAAACCTTTTCATATGAGCATCGCAACCCCAAACTTTTAAGAAACGACAACTCAGGTTTCTCTAAACCATAGTTCATATGGTGTCGTCTCAACGGAATTGTGTGGTGCCCTATTTAAAGTGAATGCGGTTGTCTCTAATGCCTAACCCATAAACGATAGTGGTAATTCGATAAGAGACATCATGGTATGCACCATATCCAATAGGGTGCAGTTATGATGTTCGGACACACCATCACACTATGGTGTTCCAGTCGGTATTAGTTGTGAAACAATTTCCACAATGTCTTAATTGTGTGCCAAACTCGTAACTCAGATATTCATCTCTATGATCATATCATAGACATTTTATCATCTTGTCACGACGATCTTCAACTTCACTCTGAGATTACTTGAACCTTTCAATAATTCAGACTTGTGTTTCATCAAGTAAATATACTCAGCATCTACTCAAATCATCTGTGAAGTAAGAACATAACGATATCCACTGCGTGCCTCAGCACTCATTGGACTGCACACATCAAAATGTATTACTTCCAACAAGTTGCTTTCTTGTTCCATCTTACTGAAAACGAGGTATTTCAGTCATCTTGCCCATGTGGTATGATTTGCATGTCTCAAGTGATTCAAAATCAAGTGAGTCCAAATGATCCATCTATATGGAGTTTCTTCATGCATATCTACCAATAGACATGGTTTGCATGTCTCAATCTTTTTAGAAACGAGTGAGTCCAAAGATCCATCAACGTGGAGCTTCTTCATGCGTTTTACACCAACATGACTCAAATGGCAGTGCCACAAGTACGTGGTGCTACCATTACTATCTTATATCTTTTGGCATGAACATGTGTATCACTACGATCGAGATTCAATAAACCATTCATTTTAGGTGCAAGACCATTGAAGGTATTATTCAAATAAACAGAGTAACCATTATTATCCTTAAATGAATAACTGTGTGGCGATAAACATAATCCAATCATGTCTATGCTCCACGCAAACACCAAATAACAATTATTTCGGTTTAACACCAATCCCGATGGTAGAGGGAGCGTGCGATGTTTGATCACATCAACCTTGGAAACACTTCCAACATATCGTCATCTCACCTTTAGCTAGTCTCCGTAGACTTTTATTTTGAGTTACTAACACTTAACAACCGAACCGGTATTTATTACCCTGGGAGTACTAGTAAAGTACATAATAATATAATGTATATTTAAAATACTTCTGTCGACCTTGCCAGCCTTCTCATTTACCAAGTATCTAGGCTAGTTCTGCTTCGGTGACCATTCCCCTCATTATAGAAGCACTTAGTCTCGGGTTTGGTTCAACCTTGGGTTTCTTCATTAGAGCAGCAACTGATTTGCCGTCTCATGAAGTATCCCTTCTTTCCCTTGCCCTTCTTGAAACTAGTGGTTTTACTAACCATCAACAATTGATGCTCCTACTTGATTTCTACTTTCACGGTGTCAAACATCATTAATTGCTCAAGGATCATCATGTCTATCCCTGATATGTTATAGTTCATCACTAAGCTCTAATAGCTTGGTGGCAGTGACAATGAAGAACTATCACTATCTCATCTGGAAGATTAACTCCCACTCAATTCAAGCGATTGTAGTACTCAGACAATCTGAGCACATGCTCAACGATTGAGCTTTTCTCCCTTATTTTGCAGGCTTAAGAAACTTGTCAGAGGTCTCATACCTCTTGACGTGGGCACTAGTCTGAAATCCCAATTTCAGTCTTTGGAACATCTCATATGTTCTGCGACGTTTCAAAAACGTCTTTGGTGCCACAATTCTAAACTGTTAGTATTACGCACTGAACTATCACGTAGTCATCAAAACGTGTATGTCAAATGTTTCCCAACATCTACAGATGATGCTCGAGGTTCAACGCACTGAGCGGTGCATTAAGGACATAGACCTTCTGTGCAGCAACGAGGACAATCCTCAGTTCACGGACCCAGTCCGCATAATTGCTACTGTCAACTCTCAACTAAAATTTCTCTAGGAACATATCTAAAACAGTAGAACCAAAGCGTGAGCTACGACATAATTTGTAAAGACCTTTTGACTATGTTCATGATAATTAAGTTCATCTAATCAAATTATTCAATGAACTCCCACTTAGATAGACATCCCTCTAGTCATCTAAGTGATACATGATCCGAGTCAACTAGGCCGTGTCCGATCATCATGTGAGACGGACTAGTCATCATCGGTGAACATCTTCATGTTGACCGTATCCACTATACGACTCATGTTCGACCTTTCGGTCTTCCGTGTTCCGAGGCCATGTCTGTACATGCTAGGCTTGTCAAGTCAACCTAAGTGTTTCGCATGTGTAAATCTGGGTTACACCCGTTGTATGCGAACTTTGAATCTATCACACCGATCATCACATGGTGCTTTGAAACAACGAACCTTCGCAACGGTGCACAGTTAGGGGAAACACTTTTCTTGAACTTTCAGCGAGGGATCATCTTATTTATGCTACCGTCGTTCTAAGCAAATAAGATGTAAAACATGATAAACATCACATGCAATCAAATAGTGACATGATATGGCCAATATCATTTTGCTCCTTTTGATCTCCATCTTCGGGGCGCCATGATCATCATTGTCACCGGCATGACACCATGACCTCCATCATCATGATCTCCATCATCGTGTCTTCATGAAGTTGTCTCGCCAACTATTACTTCTACTACTATGGCTAACGGTTAGCAATAAAGTAAAGTAATTACATGACGTTTATGTTGACACACAAGTCATAAATAAATTAAGACAACTCCTATGGCTCCTGCCGGTTGTCATACTCATCGACATGCAAGTCGTGATTCCTATTACAAGAACATGATCAATCTCATACATCACATATATCATTCATCACATCCTTTTGGCCATATCACATCACACGGCATATGCTGCAAAAACAAGTTAGACGTCCTCTAATTGTTGTTGCAAGTTTTTATGTGGCTGCTATAGGTTTCTAGCAAGAACGTTTCTTACCTACGCCAAAACCACAACATGATATGCCAATTGCTATTTACCCTTCACAAGGACCCTTTTCATCGAATCCGATCCGACTAAAGTGGGAGAGACAGACACCCGCCAGCCACCTTATGCAACTAGTGCATGTCAGTCTGTGGAACCAGTCTCACGTAAGTGTACGTGTAAGGTCGGTTCGGGCCGCTTCATCCCACGATGCCGCCGAATCAAGATAAGACTAATAACGGTAAGCAAATTGAACAAATCATCGCCCACAACTGCTTTGTGTTCTACTCGTGCATAGAATCTATGCATAAACCTAGCTCATGATGCCACTGTTGGGGAACGTAGTGATAATTCAAAATTTTCCTACGTGTCACCAAGATCAATCTATGGAGAGACCAGCAACAAGAGAGAGGAGTGCATCTTCATACCCTTGAAGATCGCAATGCAGAAGCGTTACAAGAACGCGGTTGGTGGAGTCATACACGCAGCGATTCAGATTGCGGTCGATTCCGATCTAAGCGCCGAACAACGGCGCCTCCGCGTTCAACACATGTACAGCCCGGTGATGTCTCCCACGCCTTGATCCAGCATGGAGAGAGGGAGAGGTTGGGGAAGACTCCGTCCAGCAGCAGCACAACAGCGTGGTGATGGTGGAGGAGCGTGGTACTCTAGCAGGGCTTCGCCAAGCACTACGAGAGACGAGGAGGGAGAGGGGTAAGGCTGCGCCAAGAGAGAGATCAAATCACATGTGTTGGGCATCCCCAATAACTCAAGTATATATAGGGGAAGGGGAGGGGCTGCGCCCCCATCTAGGGTTCCCTCCCTAGGGGTGGCGGCAGCCCCAAAACCCATCTAGGGTTGCGGCCAAGGGGGGGAAAGAGAGGGGGGCGCCCTAGGGTGGGCCTTAAGGCCCATCTGGACCTAGGGTTTGCCCCCTCCAACTCTCCACGCGCCTTGGGCCTTGGTGGGGGGCGCACCAGCCTACCTGGGGCTGGTCCCCTCACACACTTGGCCCACGCAACCTTCTGGGGCTGGTGGCCCCACCCGGTGGACCCCCGGGACCCTCCCGATGGTCTCGGTACGTTACGATAGCACCCGAAACTTTTCCGGTGACCAAAACAGGACTTCCCATATATAAATCTTTACCTCCGAACCATTCTGGAACTCCTCATGACGTCCGAGATATCATCCCAGACTCCGAACAACATTCGGTAACCACGTACATACTTTCCCTGTAACCCTAGCGTCATCGAACCTTAAGTGTGTAGACCCTACGGGTTCGGGAACCGTGTATACATGACCGAGCCAACTCTCTGGCCAATAACCAACAGCGGGATATGTATACCCATGTTGGCTCCCATATGTTCCATGATGATCTCATCGGATGAACCACGATGTCAAGGATTCAATCAATCCCGTATACAATTCCCTTTATCTATCGATATGATACTTGCCCGAGATTCGATTGTCGGTATCCCGATACCTCGTTCAATCTCGTTACCGGCAAGTCTCTTTACTTGTTCCGTAATACATCATCACGTGATCAACTCCTTGGTCACATTGTGCACATTATGATGATGTCCTACCGAGTGGGCCCAGAGATACCTCTCCGTTACACAGAGTGACAAATCCCAGTCTCGATTCGTGCCAACCCAACAGACACTTTCGGAGATACCCGCAGTGCACCTTTATAGACACCCAATTACGTTGTGACGTTTGGTACACCCAAAGCATTCCTACGGTATCCGGGAGTTGCACAATCTCATGGTCTAAGGAAATGATAATTGACATTAGAAAAGCTTTAGCATACTAACGACACGATCTTGTGCTAGGCTTAGGATTGGGTCTTGTCCATCACATCATTCTTCTAATGATGTGATCCCATTATCAACGACATCCAATGTCCATGGTCAAGAAACCGTAACCATCTTGATCAATGAGCTAGTCAACTAGAGGCTTACTAGGGACATGGTGTTTGTCTATGTATCCACACATGTATCTAAGTTTCCTATCAATACAATTCTAGCATTGATAATAAGAGATTATCATGAACAAGGAAATATAATAATAACTAATTTATTATTGCCTCTAGGGCATATTTCCAACACCAACAACGTCTACAAGAAGAAGGTTGTGTAGTAGACATCAGCTGTCGGAGGAGAGGCTTGTCCCGAAGGAGAAGGAGAAGCGACATGGATCCCGGGTGTACCGTTCAACGTGACAGACTCGTTGAGTTTTGGCAGAGGTGTGTCATGGCGGTCAAGGTGGTGGAGCGGTGGCGAAGGTAAGAAAGAAAGAGGGAAGGAGAGAAAATGGGAGGATGGAGACGTGGGGTCTGGGAAGGTTTTTTGGTGGGCCGGGGCTGTCGGACTTCTACGTGGCTGCTACCCGAACACCCGCAAAGCCCCCCTCCCCCCACTTGTCTCGGGTTTGCTGGAAAAAGTACGTCCGGACCGCTCAGCGGACCGATACAGGCCCGCGTTGGATGACACAACATGTCTGGACCCTGTAGTCCGGATGGTTATGGGCGGTTTGAGGATCCTCTTTGAAGATACCCTTAAGTATTGGTACTAGTTGTTAACATGTAGGCATTTACCATTTTCCATAGGAATGTGTTCCTCTCGATGTTTTAAATAGCCTGCTAGCAGTTTGAGGGGTTACCCACGGGCAGGGTGAAAGAGATTTCATTGACAGTATGAACTGGTGGATCAGCAAGATAGCTATATCTCCTTAAAGGAAAGAAAAATTGAATTATATTATATATCAAATTATAAAGCAAAGATGTGGAAGTTGCACCTTTGCTCGCTTGAATTAGAGGGAAAAGGGAATATGCAGCAGTAACAACTTTTCTTTCAATAGTATGCAGGAAATGCGAATAAGAGAAGGGTAGAATAAGGGATCCGCGTACTTATTTCCCAACGGATTTGACACATTAGAGAAATCATTTCTTAGGTATGCTACATTCTTTGAAGGAAGAGTAGCTTCTCCTATTTAATACATAGTTGAAGTGATTTCTGGGACATAATTGTTCATTAATTAAAAACCACCATTGACTTCAGGGCAAAAAAATTATTTGCTAGTATAGGTCACTATTCATACTATTTTGGTCGATTTTGTTAAGTAGTCAAAGTTTTTTTGTTTTTGTCAATTTTTTACAAGTACTTCCTCCGTTCCTAAATATAAGAATTTTAGAGATTTCACTATAAACTACATACGGAGCAAAATGAGTGAATCTACACTTTAAATTATGTCTATATACATCTGTGTTTTTTTGAAACGCGGTCCCTCACTACCCAATTCATTAAAAAGGATAGAACAGAGTTGTCCGGTTAATTACTAGAAAACCGAAAGGAAACCGTTACAACACAACCACACGAAAGGGCACCCCGTCAACCTGGCACCAACAAGACCACACACACCGCCGAGAAGAGGACACAGTCGAGGTAGCCTGCAATGTCATTGTCATGACCTCTCCCCGAGCAGGCGACTCTGACTTCACTGCTAACAACCTTTCAAGACCCCCTCAAACGAACGACGCATGAGGACCTCACCGGCCATAGCCAAACAATCAACCGCAGACATCGAGCTCAGATTTTGCTGATATGCTCTACAGGAGAAAGTTGCAAGCCTCGCACCGACCTAATCCAGCACAACCAACGGAGAACACCGTCCGCCAAACCACCCTCATGGAGTCATCATTGCCGCAGGGCCCTGCCACATGCAGCTCTGACTTCTCTATCACAGTGAGAAACAAGCATAGGCTCTCCCGATGGCGGACCGGACCGCCGACATCAGAAGGACAAGCCGCGACCCAGCTCCACACGTCACCATCATTGTCGCCACATGATTCGCCATGCCAACCACTTGCATCACCGATGGTGTTGAGGATATCACTACTGGGCGTAAACCGACCTATCTGGGCCGGGTTAACTTCTTCAGTAGTTAACTATGTTGAAACCCAAGAAGGCAGATGAGGGCTCAAGGCCCATAGTCGGTTCAAGGCCTGTAGCCGTAAACTGGCGTTGGTATGTAACTTGTATTGTAAGTTAGGAATAAGTAGAGACCAAACCGGACACATCTATGAGCCGGTATTGGGAATCTGTGAACCGACGGGCGTCACCCGTGTATATAAGGGGACGACCCGGCGGTGGTTCAGACAACAGACAACAACTCGAGACATAGGCGAAGCTTGTTTGCTCCCTAGTCATTGAAACCCCATCAATCCCATCACAACTAGACGTAGGCTTTTACCTTCATCGAAGGGGCCGAACTAGTATAAACTCTCTTGCATCCCTGTGTCCGCTTTAACCCCTTCAAGCTAACCCGTCGCGATGGCTCCACGACTAAGTCCTTTCTCTAGGACATCTGCTGTGACAAAACCACGACAGTTGGCGCCCACCATGGGGCTAGTGCACGATGGTTTCAAGTTCTTGGAGGGCCGCTTTGAAGGACTCGAGGGCTACGCTGTGGGCTGGATGACTAAGAGTCGTCGCGGCAAGCTCTACATCGATGATGCAGGCTGGGGCCCCGAGGCCGGCTCAGTTGAGTACGGGTACCGGGTCCCCTTTGGTGGCATACACGTTTTCATCGGCAAGATCGGTGAACCGGGCCCTGAGCCGGACATCTGCACCGACCTCGTCGAAACGGCAGCGTGCGTGGTCCGCCCGGGTTAAACCGGCCGTGAAGCGTACCTTCATGGGAGTCATCCATGGAGGAAGTTACGAGGATGTATCGGAATCTCGCGGCGAGACCGTCGTTTATTCCGGCGACGAGTCATCAACCGGAGAAACCGAATCTCTATATCAGCTACAAGATGGCCGGATTGGGGGCTGTTCTGATGGCGACAGTATTCCGGACCCCTCTGATCTACCCAAACGAGTTGGAATATTCATGGCCGGCACACAAGCAGCGCTTCATTCTTCAACCGCTGCGCCAATAACCTCCGGTTCAGCAGCGGCGACAGTTGCCGGGGCAGGAAGCTCCGCACGCCCGCCGGCTGAAGTTCTATCAGATCTATTTGATGCATTGGCTGTGCTTATGGCAGAAGCTAATCCGACGGATCAGGAAGTCCATAACGCGGAGATTGCAAAGGTGAAGGAACAGATCACCCAGGCCAAGGCGAACCTGGCAGCTGAGAATGCCAGGATGCCATAGAGCGGGCCGCTTTAGACGCACAGGCCTACAGGCTCATGTTGGACCAGAACGCGTCGCATGAAGTCATGAAGAGGAAGTACCGATCCTGTTTGCCTTCGGTTTTCAAGGCCAGAGACCTTTTCAACACCCCAGGAGCAGGAACCAGTAATCCACTGGAGGGAAACCAGCCGGAAGCTTCGGGGGCCGGTGCGCCAGTTCAGCCCCGTCTGATGAATCCGCCTCGTCAAAACACTATTATACCTCAGGCTATTTCAACACCTCCGGGTCACTACTCCAACCCAATGGACAATCTCGTTGCCGCTGATGCACGGCTGGAGGCCATTCCAATTGATGGTGACTCGCCACAGGCGGTAGAGACACGACGGGTCAAAGAGCTTCTTAGGACAGCTTTGGTCCAACAGGAAGCATACTCGTACAGTCGCGACCGGATCCACTCGACCCCTCGTCCAAGCCGGAGCTATAGCAGGCATATGGATGAACCAGCAGTATCAAGTAATGAACGACGTGGAGCACCCCGCGGCAACAACCCGACGGGTGGTGCTGATAACGCTCAGGAAGTGGTGGACCGGGCCCGAGCACGCAGGGAGGCCGAGTTAGCCGCACAGTATCAGGCTCGGCAGCTTACGCCGGTTCGTTCAACTATTTAGGTCGAACCCGGTGTTACTTCTAGCTCTTCGGGGGTGCCTTGCCTTGTCCCCGCTTTACGCAATGTGCGCCTGCCCAAGGATTTCAAGGGCCCGCGCAAGGTCCCAAATTACACGGCGGATCAACCCCCAGAGACATGGGTAGAGAGCTATGAGATGGCCATGGAGATGCTTGATGTGGATGATGCGGCATGTGCGAAGTACTTCACCATGATGCTTGAAGGAACGGCCCGCAGTTGATTAAAAAGCTTACCGGCCAACTCTATCAGTTCATGGGCCCATTACGAGCCCGGTTTATCAGTAATTTCAAGGATACATGTAAGCAGCCTATGTCGATAGTGGACTTAGCTTCCTATGTCCAGGGGGAAGGAGAATCGACGACTCATTGGGTGTGCCGGGTCTCACAAGTGTTGCATTCGTCAGACCGCATCAACGCTGACACTGCAGTCTTAACCCTAGAAGGCAACTGCCGGTTTGGGCCCCTAAAACTGAAGTTGGGACGGATGAAGCGCCATTGCACTGACATGGGGACCCTCATGGCGGCTTTGGTAAAGTATGCTGATTCTGATAGTACCAAGGATCCCGAATCTGATGATGACAAGGCAGGGAAGGGAAAGAGGAACAACAACTCCAAAGGTCAGCAGCATCACTTGGCAGGCAATCGTGGCGGAGGCAAGCATAAAGCAGATGGTAACATGGACTTTGTGACTAATACCAACGCGTAGGACAAGGGTCAGCGACGCACGGGTAAACCGCCAAATCGTAGTGGGGCACCCAACCCTAACCCGGACCGCCTAAATTATCTACTGGGCCAGCCTTGTCCAAGACATGGGACGAAGGAGGTGCCAGCAAACCACCTTTGGAAGGATTGCTTCATTATGCAGGAGTTCAAGAATTCTAATGCCTTCCGGTATGATCACGGCTCCGGCGGTGGCTCAGGATCCGGGCCGGGTTACGATGGAGGAAATTCTGGTTCAGGATTTAATGGTAATCCGGGCGAACATAATAATCAAAATAATCAGAACAACCAGGGTGGTTACAACCAGCAGCAGCAACAGTCAGGTTACCAGAGCAACCCAAAGCAGTTGAATAGTGGGCAGTACCATGTCTTCACCACTAGCTTGGACAAGCGAGACCGGAAGGTTCAGAGGCGGGCAGTCAACTCTGTTGAACCGGCCGTGCCCCGTTATTTACGCTGGTCTGAACAACCAATCATATGGAGCAGAGAGGATCACCCTCCCCAGGTTGATAATCTGGGTCAGTTGGCTCTGGTGGTGGCGCCTCAGGTGGGAGGTTACAAGTTCACCAAAGTGCTCATGGATGGAGGGAGCAGCATTAATATCTTGTACTATGAGACCTTCCGTCGTATGGGACTAACAGATAAAAATCTCAAACCGTCTAATACGGTGTTCCACGGTGTGGTACCTAGCAAGTCAGCATATCCTGTTGGTAAGATAGCTCTTCCTTTGGAGATGATCATGATTCCAGGTCGGAAACATTGACGTTTGAAGTGGTGAAAATCCAAAGTCCATATCACGCCCTGTTTGGGCGACCGGCCTACGCCAAGTTTATGGCACGGCCCTGTTATGTGTATTTGCAACTCAAAATGCCGGGTCACAAGGGAACAATAACGGTTCACGGAAGCCGTAAAATCGCTTTGGAGTGCGAGGAAGGAGATGCGGCCTACGCAGAGTCGGTTTGTGCCACCGAGGAGCTGAAGTATTATAAGGACAATGTTGAACCGGCGGACATGACTCCATTAAAGAAGCCAACTACAGAGCATGATCCGGCCCTGAAGTTCAAATCGGCAACAGAAATTAAGCTTGTTGACTTCATACCTGGCGATTCGTCCAAGCAGTTCAGCATCAGTACCAACTTGGATCCGAAATAGGAAAGCGCGCTCATCGAGTTCATCCGTGAGAATCGGGACATTTTTGCATGGAAGCCCTCTAACATTCCAGGTGTATCGAGGCAACTCGCTGAGCACACCCTTAATGTGGATCCTAAATACAAACCGGTGAAAAAGTTCCTCCGCCGGTTTAACGAAGAAAGACGCAAGGCGATTGGAGAAGAGGTAGCCAGGCTCTTAGCAGCTGGCTTTATTGTTGAAGTTTTCCACCCTGAGTGGCTTGTCAATCCGATGCTAGTCCTTAAGAAAAACGGCACCTGGCGCATGTGTGTGGATTACATAGATCTTAATAAGGCTTGTCCAGCAGATCCTTTTGCCCTCCCCCGTATTGATCAAATTATTGATGCTACGGCAGGTTGTGAGTGTTTAAGTTTTTTGGATGCATATTCTGGCTATCATCAGATCAAAATGGCAGTTAAGGACCAGGAGAAGACGGCATTCATAACTCCCTTTGGAGCCTTCTGCTATGTGTCTATACCCTTTGGGCTCAAGAGTGCCCAGGCAATTTATCAACGGTGTGTACAAAATTGTCTTCACAAGTAGATTGACCGTAATATACATGCTTACGTGGATGATATCGTGGTTAAGTCCAGGGAGAAGGAGACTCTGGTTGACGATTTGAAGGAAACCTTTGATAACCTGAGGATGTACAAGATGATGCTTAATCCGACCAAGTGTGTCTTTGGTGTACCGGCACGCAAGTTATTGGGTTTTCTGGTGTCCAACAGGGGAATTGAGGCTAATCCGGAGAAGATCACAACCATCACCTCCCTGGCTAAACCGAAGTGTATCAATGATGTTCAACGCCTGGCAGGCCGGATTGCCGCATTAAGCCGGTTTATCAGCCGCCTTGGTGAGAAGGCAATCCCTTTGTATCATATGTTGAAGAAGACAGATCAGTTCATCTGGAGTTCCGCTGCTGATGAAGCATTCGAGGACTTAAAGCGGCAATTGGCCAATCCACCTGTGCTGGCCGCTCCCATTGACAAGGAGTCGTTACTGCTATATGTTGCTGCTAATGCTCGTGCGGTCAGCGTGGCTATTGTGGTGGAGCGAAAGGAGGCAGGTAAGGAGCATCCGGTTCAACGTTTGGTCTGTTACATCAGCGAGGTACTCATTGAGTCCAAGCAAAGGTATCCGCATTGGCAGAAGCTTGTGTACGGAGTTTTTATGGAAAGCCGGAAGCTTAAGCAATACTTCCAAGGGCACCCAATTACGGTGGTCAGTTCTGCTCCTTTGGGGGATATCATCCAGAACCGGGAAGCGACTGGCCGGATTGCCAAGTGGGCTATAGAGCTTCGGCCGCACGGATTGAAGTATGTGCCTCGGACGGCGGTTAAGTCTCAAGCACTTGTTGATTTCATCAATGATTGGACGGAAATGCAAGCACCTGAAGAAAAGCCGGATCACACATATTGGACCATCCATTTTGATGGATCCAGGCAATTGGAAGGCTCGGGGGCTGGAGTCGTATTAACTTCCCCACGAGGTGATAAGTTTTGTTACGTTCTCCGTTTAATGTTCCCTTGTACTAACAATGCAGCTGAGTATGAAGCCTTGCTCCATGGTCTCCGGATGGCTAAGGAGATGAACCTAAGTCGAGTTAAGTGCTTCGGTGACTCGGACCTCGTGGCTCAACAAGTATCTGGCACTTGGGACTCCAAGGACCCACTCATGGCAGCATATCGTCGTGAGGTGGATATTGTTGCAGGTCACTTTAAAGGCTATCAGGTGGACCACGTGGATCGACGGAAGAATGAAGCGGTGGACGATTTAAGCCGGCTGGGCTCTCAGCGCAAACCGGTCCCACCCAATGTTTTTCTGGATGTGCTGCACAACCCGTCGGTCAAGCTCCCTGGTGAAGCGGATTTGGCTATTCCTGATCCGGAGGCTCAACTGGTGGCAGCTCTTCATGTCATTCCGGATTGGACACTTCCTTACCTGGCGTACATGAACCGGGGCGAGTTACCAGAGGATGATATTCTGGCCCGACAGATAATCCGGCGGTCCAAGTCCATGACTATTGTCAATGGCGAGTTGCATCATTGTAGTGTATCAGGGGCATTTCAATGCTGTGTGTCTCCTGAAGAAGGCTGTGAAATTTTGCGTGAGATCCATGAAGGAGATTGTGGTCACCACGCCGGTTCAAAATCTTTGGTAGCTAAAGCGTTTCGCCATGGCTTCTACTGGTTAACTGCTCATGCTGATGCGGAGGATCTGGTCAGACGATGTGACGGTTGCCAAAAGTTTTCAAGACGTGCTCATGTGCCGGCTCAAGAATTGAGAATGATTCCAATTACTTGGCCGTTTGCGACTTGGGGGCTGGATATGGTTGGGCCTTTCAAAAGGTCCAAAGATAAGAAGACCCACCTCCTAGTGGTGGTTGACAAGTTTACAAAGTGGGTGGAGGCAGAACCTGTTAGCAAGTGTGATGCGGCCACGGCGGTTCAGTTCATCAAAAAAGTGATTTTGCGGTTTAGCTTTCCACACAGTATCATCACGGATAATGGTACCAATTTGTCCAAGGGTGCCATGAAGGAGTTCTGCGAACGGGAGCACATCCGGCTTGACGTTTCATCAGTGGCACACCCACAGTCCAATGGTCAAGCAGAAAGGGCTAATCAAGAGATCTTGAGAGGCATCAAGCCCCGGCTTATGGTTCCTTTGCAGAGAACGCCGGGTTGTTGGGTAGAAGAGTTACCATCTGTGTTATGGAGCATCAATACTACACCCAACAGATCAACAGGATACACGCCGTTCTTCATGGTCTACGGAGCGGAGGCGGTTCTCCCGAGTGATATCCGTCATGACTCACCTCGTGTGGCGGCTTATGTTGAAGCGAACAACAAGACAGCACGGCAAGACACTTTGGACCTGTTGGATGAAGAACGTGACATAGCAGCCGCCCGCTCGGCGATTTACCAATAGGATCTTCGTCGTTATCACAGTCGCCGAGTCAGAACCAGAGCCTTTCAGGAAGGAGATTTGGTGCTTCGGCTCATTCAAGACCAGACTGATATGCATAAGCTATCCCCACCTTGGGAGGGACCTTTCGTGGTCAGAAGGAATCTGCACAACGGGTCATACTATTTGATCGATATTCGAGAGCATAAAGACTCACGTACATCAGAGGAAGAGACCAACAGGCCGTGGAACATAGCTCATCTTCGACCTTACTATACCTGAGCCATTGGCTCTACTTATGTACATATTATGACGATGTATATATTATGATTAAATATAATAAACCGGAACCTCAGCTAAAGCGGGGTATCTATCCTTTTACATCATGTGTGGTTACACGGAGTTGTTCTAAAGCGGCCTCCGGTTTACCCCTTGAGTTAGCTTTTCAAAAGCATCATGTTATATCACTTGGGGGCTTGGTCGTGTCCGAACCAATGCAACACCTCTTGATAGGCGAGAGCCACCAGATCACTTGGGGACTTGGTCACGTCTGAACCAGTCACGCCTCTTGATCGGCCTAAGGCGACAGAATCACTTGGGGCTTGGTCGAACCCGAACCATTGCCACGCCTCTTCATCGGCATAAATGCCATGGTTTCATTTGGGGACCTGGCTGACTTGAACCATAGCTACACCTATCGGGAGCTTGGTCATGTCCGACCATGGTAACGCCATCTGATCGGCTCAAATAAGCCTCTTTTTGCAAATGGTTTTATCATTGCCTTTGCTTCACAATTTTCTTTGATAGATATTTCTTTCTTTTTGATGCGTTTTTTAAACCGATAAAATTTTAAAACTGGTTCACACTGTCAATTGACGGAACACGGTTCATTTTTAATCCGGAGACTATTTGCCCGGTTTGATTTTTTGTTAACATCCTATTATGGAGTAACATGGTGCTTTATTATAATCCGGCACGGTTTACATGGTAAACCGGCATTATATATATACAGGAGCTGCTATCTCCTCCAACAGTGTGGGTTTATGAAACCTCCATTTCAAGATTGGCTAAGCCAACTTCATGCCCAACGATGGCAGGTATCATGTATCTCAAAGATTTGATCATATGCTTACATTTCAGATATTTTGATTTCACATATGCAGACATCATACTCCGCCTGACGGTACAACCGCGGTGGCACTTTAAGATTTTTATATTGCAGAAAATACTTTGGAAAGTTCATCACCCAAAGGAAGAACAAGTTGCAGTAATTATGCACGAAGGCATATCAAAATCAAGAGTATCGGCTAGCCTATTACAAGGCAACATGGTGCCCAAAACAAGATCATTGTTTTTTCAAAGGAGAAGCGGTTTAAACCGGCTTCCGGTTCAAGCTTGGTCACCAGCCTGGCCTGATGGTTGTGGGTCATCCCGCGCCGCTTCAACTTCAGTTTCTCTACCTAGCGGCTGGAAATCAACAGTTGTCCAGTCGATTCCCATTAATGCTCGAAAGACAGCTTCATCATGGATCAGCAACGACGGTTCAATATCGGAAGCGTAAGTATGCTTACGGATTGGAGGGATAAGATTTTCCGCTTCATGAATTGGTGCAGCTACTCGCTTGTTTTGATTGTCATATTGGGCTTGATAATGAGACAAGTCTGCTTCTTCAGCCAATTGACAAGCTAGCGGACGCACCTCCCGGTTTATTGCTCGCAGATCTGCTTCACTAAGCTCTGACCCGTCTTCCTTCAAGCTAGGATAGCCCTGAGCCGCTTCAATAGGATCAAAATCCGGCACCCAAGCTTTTGCCCGGATTAAGGCATTGATCGCACCGGTTCAAGCAGCACATTTCTTCAGCTCTTCAACCCGGGCAGGAAGCACCGACAGTTTCTGCAGAGTGTCCTGAATCAAAGTGGGCGCCGGCTTGTTTTGGGATGCAGTACAGATGATCCGATGTGCACCAGTGTATAGTTGTTCGATCAACGTATAGGCGGCTTACAATTTCTTCCGCATATCTGACCCCAAATGACCAATGCGTGTCCCTGAAATATCACAAAGGGTTAACAAACCGGCAGCTCTGTAAGACGGCAGAATCAATTCAGAAATCAAACTGGCTTACCAAAGATAGCAGCGGTCATGGCATGCGTGTGCCGCTTTATGCTGGTCAGTTCATCCACCACCGGTTTTAGTGCAGCCTCGGCGTCTTTTGCTCGTTTGGTTAAAGCGGATTTTTCAGTAGCCCAATCCGCCCGCTCCTTCTTGAAATCCTTCTTAAGTTGTTCCATGACTCTTAAGGCGCTGGTCAACTCCTCTTTTGCTTTTGAGGTTTCAGTCTGTTGGGACTTCATATTTTCTTGGAGATCGGCGATTTGGGTCTCTTTTGTCTTCAGCTCAGCCTGCATACAGACAGTTATATGATTCAGCAAGCAGTGCAAGAATTGAAGCACCAACCACATAACAAGTTATGCACTTGGCGCTTGGGGGCTAATGCCTATTTGATCTTCATATTTCACTTGATTATAAAGTCCCAAGCTCAATACAAGTATTCAACTTGGCACTTGGGGGCTAATGGCTATTTGTTCAAATAAATTCTGATGCGGCGATATTAATTACTTAAGTCCCGGTTTAACTACACTAAGTTGAACCAGCCCTTGGGGGCTACATCTGCGAATTTCGAGGCATTAAGATTTATATTAGTAAGTCCCGGTTTGAAAGAAGATTACAAACCGGTCCTTGGGGGCTAGGCGAGTCAGCAAGAATTGAAGCATACAAGCAGGAAAGAGCATATGGAAGTTACCTCATATTTATCTTTCATCATGTTAACCAGACCGGCTTCATAGTCACGACTGGTATACAGCCGGTTCAGATAGCCGGAATGGATGTCTTGGGCGTTCAGAGCAGTGTAAGTCGCAAGATCAACATTCCACTTGCCCTTGCCAAAGGCAGCAAATTCTTCCTTGGCAGTATGTTTAGACAAAGGACAGGATTGCTTGGCTCTGTATGGCCAATGCCAGTAATAACAACTTCATCATCCTTGGCGTCGCCAGTTTGCATTGGGGCCGTTAGTTTATCAGTAGACTTGGATGGACTGGTGGATTTCTCAATCCGGATGGGGCTTCTGGGCTGGTCAACAGGACCGGAGGTATCAACATGTCTCTCTTCAGTAATAAAATCATCATCTTGTGGTGGTGGGTCGTTTGGCACATCCTCACGGATGGCCGCTTCAGGGTTGAGTACTCCGTCTGGTTCAGGAATAGCATCTTCTTCAGCCGCTTTATCTAGGCGAGCCTTCTTGCTTGGCTTAGGCTTGGCCCTGAAAGGAGTAACAAAGGTTAGTACAGTATATGCTACAAAGTAATACACCAGAAGCATTATGATAAGTATGGCTTACCCAAGCACCGTTTTGAGTGGCGGCAGCTGGGTAGCTGATGACTCACCAGATGATGAATGGGAAGTGACCTGATAATCGGAGTCAGACGGATTAAGAGGTTGACGAAAACAGCCCATTTTAAGACAAGCACTGACAGGCAAATTAGAGACCTCTGAATGGCGTTTCCGAACCAGACTATTTGGTAAACCGGCGGAGGTAACTACCTGGCCACTATGCCGGGTCGTGCGGCGAGCTTCGTGTTGTTGGGTCTTCATAAGAAATTTGGGATCCAAGTAAGCAAGAGGATGAGAAAATTTAACCTTCTAGTTTGCCTGACGGATTTTTAGTGAAGGCAAAGGATCTGAATCGGAGGAAAGAATAATTACCTCTGCAACATCAGCATGACTGGCTTCGGCATCATCCTGACAAATATCATCATCAATAAGGCGCGTGAAAAATAAGCCAAGTGAATCAAGTTCTACCTCAAGGTCCGGGTTACCCACATCGTCATCAGCGGCCGGATCAGAGGATGCAGTGGTTCTTTTCCTGTGGGTGGTCTTCTTCACAACTTTAGTCTTTTGCCGGATTGATCTTTCCGGTTTGTCTAGTTTTTCTGGTTTCTCCTGCGGCAGTTTCTTGCTCCAAAATGGATCATTGCCCTGTTTAAACAGGCATTGATATTAAACAATGACCAGATATATCAATAACAGGTTCAGAAAAAAGAACAATCAAACTCTTACAGCTGGCGGTTTGTTGGTGGCACAGAAGGGAAGCAGGCCGGTTCGAGCACAGACGTGTTCCGGTTCATTCAACATTTTATTCACAGCCTCTGTGATTTCTTCGTCGGTAAGCTGGATGTTAGCATGTTGCAATGGTTCATCAACACTGCCAGTATACTCGCACATCAAACCGGAGCGCTGACTAAGGGGCAGTATGCTCCACGATATCCAACAGCGAGCGAGATCAACTCCTGTTAAACCATTGGCCATGAAGGCTCTGATCTTGGACAGTTGAGGAGCGTATTTGCTTCTCTCCTTGGCAGTCAACCTTTGCGGGAAGGGGTGTGTATTGCTAAGCCGCTCCGGACAAAAGCCAAGCAAAGGATTTTCACCAGCAGGGGAGGTGTCTCTGCAATAGAACCATGTTTGATTCCACTCTTTGGGGTGGCTGTGCAGCTTGGCGTGAGGGTATGTGACCTCTTTCCTTTTCTGAATCGCCACACCGCCCAATTCCGTATTGGAACCGTCAGAAAACTCAATACGGAGGTTTAGATGGAAATAGTCTCTGAACAACTCCACTGTGGGCTCCTCTTGAAAAAACACCTCACAGAGCACTTGGAAGTGACACATGTTTGTAACAGAGTTGGGACCAGTGTCTTGTGGGTGGAGTTGAAAATCGGCTAAAACGTCCCGGTAAAATTTAGAACCGGGCGGCTTAAAGCCCCGGGCTAAGTGATCTACGAAAACGACGACCTCTCCTTCTTGAGGTGTGGGAGGGCATTCTTTGCCAGGAGCTCTCCAATGGATGGTGTTTTTGCTGCCTAAAGCGCCGATCAGGACTAAATTATTCAGTTGAGTCTCTGTGACGCGAGAAGGAACCTAGTTGCACTCATATACTTGCTTGGCCATGATGAAATCTACAAGATAGGTAATTCCGGTTCAAGAATGCATTTATTAAAGTGCACTGGTATGTACAATGTTAAACCGGAGACAGCTCTATCTAAACCGGAGTTTTATGAAGCAACAACATCTGGCGGTTCAACAAGGGGACTAATGGTATATACCGGTTTGGCAATTTTTCTACAAAGTTAAACCGCCGGATCTAAGCATTGAAACAGTTGAGATTGTGGATAGATAAGTGTACAGAAACAGATTTCACAAGATTTCTCTACAGCGACGGATCTGAAGCAAGTTCAGAAAAGAAGGAAAATATTCAAGGTTCAAAAAAGAATAGTACCGAATCAATGGGCAGAGATACAGGTAGATCTATGGTCTTGAGGCATATAAGTAAAGGCGGATGCTAAGAACTACCGGTACACAGAGCAAAGGTTCATAGGTTCATCTAGGATCTATCATATGAGTACGAAGCAGACGATGAACACTGAAGAACTTGGAAACCCTAGAACGGATCTACGGAGGAAAAGGTGAAGAACTCACCGGAGTCGAGGAAGAAACAGAAGGTCGCCGCGATGCTCTGGTACAATCAGGGTGATGCAGCGGCCAAGGTTGGAGCAGAAGTCGTCGACGGCGGCGGAGCTCCGAAGCTGGACGACGCGGGGAAGACGAAGCAAAAGGGCACGAAGGGGAAAAAAGAAATGACCCTTCGGTCTTATTTATAAGGCAAGGGGCATGTGTCAGGCGTGAAAATCAAGGAACCGTGGGTCTGGAAACGGAGTTGTCGCCTCGATTGTCGCAGACCTATTAAACAAAAAAGGTATCATGGATAAGTTTCTTTATAACAGGTGACGTCACGCCGGTTTACAACGACCAGAGAAGATGACATCACGGCGATTCAACAAACTACAAGAAGGTGTTGAAGATGAAGATTTTTGCTAACGATTGACATGAACCTGTTCAAATCAATCTGGGGCCTAATGTTGAGGATATCACTACTGGGCGTAAACCGGCCTATCTGGGTCGGGTTAACTTCTTCAGTAGTTAACTATGTTGAAACTCAAGAAGGCAGATGAGGGCTCAAGGCCCATAGTTGGTTCAAGGCCTGTAGCCGTAAACCGGCATTGGTATGTAACTTGTATTGTAAGTTAGGAATAAGTAGAGACCAAACCGGACACATCAATGAGCCGGTATTGGGAATTTGTGAACCGACGGGCGTCACCCGTGTATATAAGGGGACGACCTGGCGGCGGTTCAGACAACAGACAACAACTCGAGACATAGGCGAAGCTTGTTTGCTCCCTAGTCATCGAAACCCCATCAATCCCATCACAACTAGACGTAGGCTTTTACCTTCATCGAAGGGGCCGAACTAGTATAAACTCTCTTGCGTCCATGTGTCCGCTTTAACCCCTTCAAGCTAACCCGTCGCGATGGCTCCACGACTAAGTCCTTTCTCTAGGACATCTGCCGTGACAAAACCACGACAGATGGGGTGCCTACCAACCATGATGTCGTGCACGTACAGCCCAAGGAAGCACAAAAGGATCGTTGGTCTTTAAAGCAACGCCCAAAACGAGGAAATGCCGCAGGAACGACATCGTTGCCTGACCCAAATGAGTCAAAGCTTTCGAGCGAAGAGCTCGGTCCGGAAGTAGATGATGCACATCAAGATGACAGCACCCCCAAGAAGGTTAGTGACGCCCACGAGCACCGCCGCTACTGCCCGGCAAGCGCCGGCAAGGCTTTTGCCTGTAGCAGTAGGCCATCACCTCCACGTAGCCGGCCAAGGCCGGCAAGCACCTCCGCTAGTCCGCACACCCCTGACACAGCAGTCGCGCCACCACCACGCAGAGCCACCAGAGCCTCCTGGCATCCCCTGCCTCCATCAGCAACACTGCCCATCGAGCACCAGTCCAAGCCCATCAGCCCTGCAAAGCTCATCATGACCAGAGCTGGATCCCCCAACTCGGATCCTCCCAGCTCCAAGGTCGTCAGAGCCCACCGCCTTGCCGCCTTGCGGCTAGCTGGAGCCAAGCCGCAAAGAAGAGACGAAGCCGAAGCAGGGACGCACCGCCTGCAGACCGTAGCACTGCCGTCGGTGGAGCGCTGCACTGCTCGGCTGCCGAGTCCTCTCAGCCGGACGATGCGCTGCACACGCAGGGGAGCCACCGTGCCGCACCGCGCCGCCAGGAGCCGCCACATTGCCGGAACAGTGTCGCAGAGGGAGCCCGCCCGTGCCACCACACGCCCGCCCCCAAATCTGTGCCGTCAGGATCCGTCGCAAGGGGGGAAGCCCCGGCGGCGCCTGCTAGCGGCGGCAGGGGGAGAGGGGAGGCCGAGGGTGGAGAGTAAGTCTTATACATCCGTGTGTAATTTGTATTGAAATCTCTAAAAAAGACAATACTCCTTTAGACACTTATTTTGGGGCGGAAAGAGTATTTAGGAACGGCGGGAGTACAACGGAAGATCAAGTTTATTTCAGATATTTTGGCATTTCTTATTTAATTATTGATTTTTTCCATATAGGATGTATCTACATCCAGAAAACCAAACGTTTGCGTTCAATCTTTGTCTTCCCAATGATTCACACAGAGAGGAGGGTGGTCCATCGAGGTATGCGGCCGAGTGTTGGCAGCAGTGTGAGCTGCCTTGACAAGAGACACCGCAGCATGCCATGCCAATAACTTAGAGCATCTCCAGCCGTTGGCCCCCCAGGGGGCGCCTAAAATCGCCGCCTGGGAGTGAGTCGGCGCAAAAAATGGGCCTGGGGGCGAGTTGGTCCCCAGCCGCCGGCCCCAGGGCCGCCCCCAGGGCCGTCCCCAGGCGCGTTTAAAAAATAAAAAATTATAGCAAATTTCGGCACAGTTCGGCGAAATTCGGCTAAACACGACAAATTTCGGCCAACTTGGGCATATATTTAGACAAAGTTCGCCGATTTTCATTACATAGAAAATATATAATAAACTAATCTAAAAGAAACTTGCTAAACACCGAGTAGTTGCCGTCGTCGCCGCCATCCTCGTCGCCAGCCTTCTCCTCCTTGACGCGGGCGCCCCTGCTGGACCCGGCGTCGCCATGGCGGACTGGTGGCGGCGGCGGCGTGTCGTCGTCGTCGCTGTCGTCGATGACTCCTCCTCCTCCTTCGTCGCGGTCCCGACGGCGCTCCGCGAAGCGCTGCAGGGCGGCGCACTAGCGCTCCATCGCCATCTTGAGGGAGTCCTAGCGTGCCCATTCAAGGGCCGCGTCGTCTTCGCGCTCGACCTCGCCGTGCTTCGTCTTCACGGCGGCGAGCCCCGGCTCTGCCTTCACCGGCGCGAGCCCCGGCTCCGTCTTTGGCTTGACGAAGCGCGGAGGAGGAGCCGACGAGGAGGCGCGCCGACTGCCCTCGTTGATGACGAGGAGTGCGCCGGAGTGTCGGAGGAGTGCGAGGAAGAGCGCGAGGAGGAGGAAGAAGAGGAGGAGCCGAACCTCCTTGGCGCCCATGGCCCGTCGCGTCGGTGGTGCGCCTGGGCGGCCGCCCTCCCTGGGGGTACGCCAACGGCGGGTCGTTGTCGCCCTCGAGTGTGCGGCCGGGGACGCCCCACCACAGGTGGCGCCCCTTGCTGTTCTTCAGGCCGCCGACCACCGCCGCGCCGTTGGTGGACGCCATCCACTTCTGCTGACGGCGCTCGAAATACGCCGCCCAAGCCGCATGGTTGTCAGCGGCGTACTTGGGGAGGGAGAGTTGGGCGTCGGTGAGGGAGGCGCGCACGACGTCGACCTCCTCAGCGAAGTAGGCGGGTTTGGCCACGGCGTTGGGCAACTGGGGAATGGGCACTCCCCCATTGCTGAGCCTCCAGCCATCGGCCCGACGCGCATGTCCGGCGGCGCCGGGATGTTCGCCTACAATAGGAGCCAGGACTCCTGTTCACGGAGCGTGCGGCGGCCGAAGCCGCTGGCCGCCGCCTCGTCTCTGGGGAAACGCTCGGCCATCGGGGAGGGGAGGGAGAGGGGAGGGGCTGGGCGGCGGTGCTCGGGAGAGGGGAAGGCTCGGCGGCAGTGCTCGGGAGAGGTATAGCTTGGCGGCGAGGGCTGGGCTGGTGTGGCCACAGGCGAGCGAGGCCACCGTCTTATATAGCCGCGCCGCGCCCGTGTGTACGCGTGCGAGGGAGGGGAGGCGTCGGCGCGCCGTCCCGTGACACGCCGCCCGTGAGAAATCAATGGCAAGGCTGACCGACGGTGGCAGCCTTGCGATTGATTCCCCGCGAGAACCGAGGCGTTGGAGGAAGACGAGGCGCGATGTCGCTGACGTGGATGGCCCACGCCTTTTTCGCGCCAAAACCACTCGCCCCGGCGCCCCCCAGTGCGCCGGGTTCGGTCTGGGTCCGCCGGCGCTGATTTCGGCCCAGGCCGGCGAAAATCGGGTTCCTGGGGGCGCGACTGGACCGTTTTTTCAGCGCCGGCGCGAAAAAATCGCCTGGGGAGGCCTTCCTGGCGGCGCGGCTGGTGGTGCTCTTACGCCCTCATCCCCCTACAGCCGAACATGCAAGATCCAACAGCCAGGGGGTGAAATCTTGCAGGGCTATATTTTTTGTTGGTAAAATACTATATACTCCCTTTATAAAGTAATATAGAAGTGTTTAGAGCAACTCCAAAGGGGTGATTCATTTCGTCCGCCTGCGTCCGTTTGGGTCGGCGCGGACAAAAGTGGCGGCCCAACGCGCCGACCTAAACCCAAATCACGTCAACTTCGTGTCTACGCCGACGCATTTGCGGTCCAAATTTGCGCCCCGAATGCATCGGCGCAGACGCGGAACGGACGCCACGCACGCTTTCGGCGTCCGCCGCGTCCCCACCTGGCGGCCGTTCAACTACCCGCTGCCCACGCGGTCAGCTTAATTTGTGACCACGGGCCCATGCGTCAGCGACGGCGGTCGTCCTTTTTTAAGCTGACCGTGCGGCGGGGCCGTCCTCATCCAAACTCATCGTCCACATCTAGCCAGCTCTGCTCCCCCGTCGCCGGCAAACCCTAGCCGCCACCACCATAGCGAGATGGGGTTCTTCTCCGGCGCCATCAACAGCAAGGCCCCCGTCGTCCCTTTCCCATCAGAGCTCCTCCCGCCTCCGCCAGCACCGGCTCGCCGGCAGAGGCAGTGCGTGAATGTGCCTGTGCACCAGGCGGAGTGGCACTGGTAGCACCGCGTGCCTCTGCCATACCCCGACGTCACCCTGCCGCATGACTGGCATATGGATCTAGAGAGGATCCCAGTGCCAGCAGCGCCGCGGTCGGCTAGGGCGCACGCGGAGGAGGTGCGGCGCCGGCGGGCGCTGCTGACGCCGGAGCAGCGTCGTGACGACACCTACGCCTTCGACTCGCCGAACTGGAAGCGGTGGTTCGCCTTCGAGCACGAGGAGGCGAGGCGGTGCGGCGTGCATGAGGTCGACCGCAGCCTGCCGCCGTCCCCGCTCGTCGTCCGCAAGGAGAACCAGGCAGCCGAGGACGCCTACCAAGCGGCCCTTGCGGCGGTCTACCGCGGGAGCGAGGAGGACGAGTGGCAGAGGAACATGAGGCCGGATACGAGGCGGCCATGGCGCAGGCCATTGCCCTATCCGCGGCCGGCGACTGCGTGTTGCCGCCGGTGGCCCCGCCGTCCCCTTCTCGACGTCGCGTCAAGGCCGACCCGGAGCCGCAGCCGGAGCCGTCCCCGATCGAGCGGTACTCCTGGACGGGAGTACTGCGCCATCGGTTTGGATGGGGGCGACGCCGGCGCAGGAGGCGGCCTACCTCGAGATGTAGCGTCAGTGACGGCTGGCCAAGGAGCGCCGTCGCGGCGAGTACGAGGAGATGCTCGAGCGCGATCTCGAGGAGTAGCAGCGCGAGGCTGAGGAGGAGGCGCGCCAGGCCGCGGCTGCACAGGTGGCCGCACAGCTCCCCGCTGGCACTCCCGCGCCGGAACAGCTGCCCAAGGCCTACATAGCCACCGCCTAGAACACGACGTTCCCTTGGGCCGGCCCTGCACCGACGTTCATCGACCTCACCGACCCCGAGGAGGAGGACGAGAACGACGCCTAGGGCTGCGCGCCGCCTCGTAGTTTCGGTTGTTTTTATTTTTCTTAAATGCTAATGTGGACGCGTGGACTCTCGTCGGCCTTCATGGCCGGCTGTAATGTTTAATAAATGTTTTTTAAATATGCATGCTTTTTTTGCATTGTCAAAATGGGTCGGCCCAGCGTTGGGCGCACGCGCCGACCCAAACACGGAAACGGACGTCTGTATTCGCCTGACCGATACAAACAGACAAAAAACAGATAAAATCGCCGTCCATTTGGGCGTCGGTCCGTTGAAGTTGCTCTTAGATCACTAAAGTAGTTGCCAGAAGTACAACGAGAAAAATCACATGTGGATCGGTACTGCACCGTAGCATATAAACATAGATGAGACGACATATGGCCAAACAAAGATAGAGGAAGACCACCCACCAAACAACACTGACCAAACAATGCAATACCGTAAAAGAAAAGGGAAAAGGTGATATTGTATGGTTATGGTACTACCTGGAATCAGCCAGTTCAGCGATTGGCTGAACAGGGCTTCCGGTGACACTGAAGTAGTAGCAACGAAAATGACACTGAAACATATGCAGCGAAACAGCTCCAGGGCAAGATCACCTGAAGACAACCATAAGAAGGATGTACAAACACACTCCTGACATGCGTGATCACGAGCCTAGAACGGGACAGAGCAAGCAATGTCAATTTGGCAATGTGACAGGCAGCAAGGGACCAAAGGCAGGCCTCCACAGGAGACGGACGTTTTCTTCCTCCAAGGGCCAGACCACGAGCCCGAAAACTTTGCGCCGGGCCTCTGAAGATGTTGCCAACTTCCTCTTATATCCTACTCGCTCCGTCCGTAATTACTTGTTACGAAAATGAATAAAAACGGATGTATCTAGAACTAAAATACGTCTAGATACATCTATTTTTGGGACAAGTATTTCCGGACGAAGGGAGTACCTGACAAAAACCCCATACGGATGCTAATCGCCCTCAAGCGGCGACAAATACTGCCTGGCAATGGCAAAAGGAGAAGCAAACACGAGAGGGCTGTGCGACAAGAAACCTTTAAACCTACGCAGACAAATCCCTGCGCCGGTAAAAGCGGGAAAAGATGCCACAAAGGATAAAATTTCAGAGCGGAGTTCGTACATGCATGCAGAGAGGGAGCCAGAGATGTTTGAATCGACGGTGAAAAGTGAGACGAGCAAGAACATTTTTATACACCATTTCAAGATGAGATTCAACGCGAGCAAAAAGAGAAAGAAGAAGCAATCTTTTACTGTTTTACACAAGGGGTTGGTTCGATGATCTCTGTCAATTCTACGTACTGGCACAGTGGCAGTATCGCCTGCCGGCTCTGGAATGTTAAGCAAGAGACAAAAAGAGAATGGTAATTAGGTACGATGGGCGGTTAATTTGGCGCGCGCGCGCGGCTAGACCTTGTAGATGATGAGGAAGCAGGGGAGCACGGCACGGCTGTCCAGCACGACGAGCTCGCCGTCGCCCATGTCCACGGAGTCGTAGTGCGAGGAGCGGTGCCGGAGCGCCTGCGGGTCGTCGCCCTGCGCCGGCCGGACGCGCCCGGCGATGACGCGGCACACCAGCATGGCCCTGCGAACCGCGCCGGGCGACGGCGCGGCTCTGGCGTGCGCGGTGCCGCTGCAGGCGAAGGTGCGCACCGCGGAGCCGGACGGGCCGAGCTGGCAGGTGGCGACGCCAGCACCGAAGACGCCGCCCACGCCCGCGCCCGCGGCCGGGCGGCACTGGAAGCGCATCATCTCGTTGCCGTCGGCGCCGCACCGGGCCGCGGCGCCGTGCGCGCGCGCCGCCGCCCTGGCCTCCTCGAACCGTGCCACAGCCCGCGCGCCGCTGTGCACGCGGAACATCGCCTCCACCTCCGGAGCCGCCGCGGCGGCGCCGGCCAGGTCCCAGCCGGACGAGAAGATGAGCTCCACCACCTGCCGCGACGAGTGGCCCGCCGGCAGCTCCGCCATGGTCAGGAACGCCGAGCTCGCGGGCGCGGGCGCGGTCCCGGGCGACGGCATGAACGCGGCCGCCGTCTGCTTGGGCTTCTTCTTGGGCCGAGGCCTCGCCGACTCCTGCTGCCTCTCCTGCCCGTCCCTCCGCCGCTCCCGGGGCGGCTTCTGCGGCTTCCACGCCTGCCGCGCGGACGCCACCGAGTCCCTGACGTCCGCCGCGGCGCCGCACGACGCAGGGAGGAGCGGCTGGGCCTTCTTGCTCGGGGACGGCGCGACGACGGCGTCCGCCACGCCGTAGGACCTGCAGCTGAGGGACCGCACCCATGCCGTCGCCATCGTGACGGCCAAGAGCAGAGCGCGCGCTCGAGGGAACCGGCGGCGGCGGAGCGAGCTCTCGTGGTTCGCTGGGCGAATGGAACGGGTGGTGGTGGCCTGGGCGCGGCTGGCTTGGCTTTGCTTGGCTCCGGGCGTTATTATGGCGGGCCGCCACTGGCTGGTGGCCGCGCCGTGTCACTGACCTCACACTGCCGAGTCCCATCTCCACTAGCCCACGCCACTCCCATCACCCCATCCTCACTGAAACATGGGCCCTCCCCGACAGCGGGACCCACATGCCAGCGAGAGGCGAGCACGTTGGCATCCCGACATGATTAGCTCATGCTTAGTCCTGGCAGCAGTAAGTACCGTACCTTTTCCATTTGAAATCAACGTACCACTATTCCGATTTGATTTTTTTTATGGAGACAAGGTACTACGTTACGTAACGCTGCACTTTGTGCTGGTCTTTTGAGCTGTGCTGGGCGTTCGATTTGCTTTGGGTTTTTCCGTTTGCGTTTTCGAATTTTATTTCGACTTGATTGATTTGTGGCGATGGGGGGAGGCCGGGCCCAGCGGAGTGGAGATCGATCTGCTCGGGCCAAGTGAGTGTGAGGGTGGGAGTGATCATTTGCATTTGGATTTTTCCCACCCTTTCTCCTTCACTTCTTTTGCTGGAGCCGTGGCCGGTGGCGTGGTGCGTGCCCGCTTCTTTTTCCACTTCTTTCTTGGAGCTCCGCGGCACGCGCCGGCCTGTTTTTTTCCCGTGCTTCTTCTTCTGGTATCTATCTGAGCATCTACGAAAGAAGCTTCCCTTTTTGCTATTTTTTGTTGACTGTCTCCTCTCCGTTATTACGTTGCTAACATCTGTTGGCGGTGGGTACTGGGCGCTTTTGTGTTGCTTGCAAGTCGTATTAATTTGGGAGATCCTGCATGCAGTTGGTTAGTAACGCCAGACAAGGTTCGCGAAATGTCGGCGGTTAGAGGGTTACTGCAGCCAGCATAAAACGATTTGGAAGTTAGCATGTGTCCACGTTGAAGAGCGGATTAGTGGCAAATCTCCCAGGATTTAGCATCCACGTTGCCGTGTTGGTCCCCTGGCGACAGTATCCGGGTTGTACTGACTAGGATTCTGTTAATCACATTGCCACCCTGAATCGGGAGTAAGAGAGATCTGTCCGGCTCGAACTGGTTTCTCACTGACCAGCACGCAGCAGCTGCGACATCTCATTCCCCAACCACCTCGCCAACTGCAAAGCCACTGCGGCTATAATATAAAGATGGATATGATATAATGTAATCAATCGTGGTGAGAATTCATTGAACTATAATCAGTTACTGGGCGGTTGTATATAGTTCATTAGAGTAGTGATTAACTTCACTTGAACAGGAAGAGACGAGAGCCCGGAATCTCTAAACCTACGAAAGCCTATATAGAATGCACGTACGGCAACACCATGTATACACATTGATCTTGCTCATGTTCCTAAATAACAACGTGTTAATCAGTTCTGACGCGCGCCATGATTGCAACAAGGCGGGAGAAGAGACACCGCGATCTAACCCAACCCTGGCTACTTCGACGGGCAGGCATATCCCCTGCGAGTACCGGAGCAAAGCTACATGTAGCTCATGATCAAAGATATGATGGCACCCGAACGAGCCGCACGCTCACACGAGCTAGTCACTCCAAAACGAAATCCATGGCCATCAATCTCTGTCTTCTCGATCATTCCCCCAAAGAGATCTCGGCAGATCATTGCGCCTCAACATGGAGAGAGAAAGAACGGCGCGCGGCTCGGTCGTCGGATGCTTAATTTCCTCCATTAACGCATGCTTAATGATGCTCAATCTGAAGCCCTATGCCTCGACCCGTGGACGGCGTGCTGCCATCTCTCCCGACGGATTCGGATGGGCAGCTTTAAAACATGATTAAAACAGCTTTTGACTGTTAAAGATGGCAAGTTGGGCGCTTAACTTGCGCAAGCTATGGCTGGATTCCTGCAACTGCAACTGCTGGTAGGCGGCAAAGGCAAGCCCTGTTGCCGAGAATAGTAAATGACTGATGATGTGCAAGTCAGATTAGTGTGCGCTAGTGTTATATAGTTTATGGGCATCCACCTAACTAATCCAGCGTATCTCCCAGTGAGGGCGGTGCAGGTGTTACATCGCGACGGGTCGGGAATTCAGGAGCACTCGTCGCCGTTGCACCTAACAGGCCGCCCAACTCACAGACCGGCCGACCGATCGATACGGCCATTGCCAATGCCAGGAAGCCGTTGTTCTGCCTCTACGTACACTCGTCTATACTACTATAATGCTAGAGCGTGTAGTCTTGACTTGGCGCCCACGGCCCACGAGAGAGAAGAGCCGCACTAGGTTACCTACCTGCAGTGCTGTGGTAGCTAACATATACTGTACATAACTACATATCACTGAAATTAAAATTTGTCAGCACCTACAGAGTGGAGCACTGTATGCGTGTATGGCTATACATCGGTGTCATGGTAAGACCATACATCCACATCCACGATCGGTAAACAAAACTGGGAGGCGTGCGCCTTTTGACGGTGGATCCCTGGTCGGGGGAGGGATGGGCGGGGCGGTGAAAGTGGAGCGAGACGAGAGACCGGCCGGCGGGGTGAAAAAAGTTGGCAGCTCCACTAGCGCGCGGTGCACCAGTCTGTGTACTGCGGAACACGTACAGTAGCTGGTGAGGTCTTCGACCAGGTGGGAAAAGGCCAACAAGAAAGGCACCAACTTTTGCATTTTTGCCAGAGAGCGAGAGAGATGGAGGGGGCAGTGGAGCCCGGAAGCGGAGGGGGGCAAACGGTAGAGGGCAGCAGATGTGATTGGAATATCCAAATGTTACGGAAAGGAGAGCCCGGTCCATGAAGAAAAGAGCCCAGAAAACAAAAAGGGATTGAGATGGCAACAACAACAACAACAAAAGGAGAGCCAGCAAGAGAGTCTGGTTCCAAGTATACGAGCGGCAGCATGGAGCCAAGGAGTAGATACGCGCGCGCACGTACGGCCGGCGCGGGGCGTCCAGTATCTTCTCTCTTCTTCGTGCGGCTGTCCGCTTGGCCCAGTAGTAACAGAAGTAGTAGCAGCATGGTGGAGCGGAAACAATACGACCCAAACATGCATATGCATGTGGGCCGGCGGCCTCGACTTGGAGCTCTCCTTCGCCGGCACGCGCGCGCGCAGGCAGGCTCGGCGTGCGTGTGAGCTTTCTTGGCGCGTATCTTTTTGTTGGCCCAGCAAGCACTCCTCAAAGTTGGCCGTGCCTTGCCTGCACCTGCACTGCATTGGGCAAAGGTTCATGCTTGCACGTTCTCGCCATATTAGCCCACCTCCACATAATCACATCACATCGGCACTAGCCGAAGGACAGAACAATGCACTAATCAAATCGCTCAATAGGCCGGATGATGGTTTTGTGATGACTTATCAGATTTGGAATCAAATCGCTCAAGAATGACACATCATCAATCGAGCATACAAAGTTGGGCAGCGATGTTTACAAAACATATGCAATGGCTTAGTAGCACAACTCTATACCACTGAATCTAAGATCGAAACTACTTCACAGCCGATGCTCCATGGACGATTCATGCACGATTGATGTCTTGATGATCAGATGGCCGTGATGCACTTCATTCAATAATTTGACATCTGGATGTGTAGAATCGTCTCGAAGTCATGCATGGAATGTCGTGTGTGTGGCAGCGTTCATCTAAGATTAAGCATGATTTGCAAAATATAAAACCACCTGACTAGTTGTTATACGAAAAATACAATATGAACCATTGTCGACTTACAAAGGACTGTCTTTAGTCGACGGGACACTCCCCAACTTTAAGAAAATACCATGATTATACGCACAACCCATCTATTTGCCAGACCTACATATGTCCTAATTGTGACGATGCGAGCTAGAATATTCTTTTTTAGCAAATACGCTCGACGACGTATCTTTTTATTGATAGGTAGAAAAGAAAATACATGGTTATAACCCCAAATCTGCGTACATCAAGAGCCACTGATGGGATTACAGATGAGCAGAAGGGAATGGGGTTGCTCAACCCCGATACACAGTAATCAAGTTACAAGGAGGATCCTAGCTAGTCTCTTGGCGCCTGCACGTCTCCATTGCCGAGCTTCATCTTTTATGTTGGACTAGCAGAACGCCCGTGCGTTGCTACGGGCTATCCGCAATATCTGTAACATTCGGGTTCAACACAAAAACCCTATCCAATGATGCATCTTCCCTTTTTTCTGTCGGAACCTCTCATTCTTGACCAATTTTCCGCCGTAGCGAGACATTTCTCGTTTTTTCTCTCACTGGCGCCACATCCATTAAAAGCATATGGCAGCCAACTCATCTTCGCCATGCATTGCAGTAAGGATGAAAATTTCTTGTTTACGATATAATAGAGTGGGTTAAACTAACACATACTATTAACACAAAACAACAAATAACTACAGAGATCTTTCCTAGTCACCAATAAGCTCCACCTCCATCCATATGCTAGAAGGGATAATTGTCGTTCTTCTCTTCTTCATATTTCCCTACGTCTTCTACTCCATGCCTCTTCGCCAATCTGTTTAATTGGCACCAACCAGCACCACGTCAACATTAATGTGTTCATCATCGATGCCTCATCTTCTTCTTTCTCATTCCTCGGCAACTTTAGTTCTCGTTCCTACTTATTTCCTAGAATACTCTTTCTTTCTTTTTGCTTCTCTTATTATTTGGAACACTCTTACTTTCTCCAACACCATCCACCACTTTGGCTTCAGTTCTTTTTCCTTCTTGTTTTTGGAACACTCTTCCTTTTTTACTATAGCATGAACCATCTAGCTAGTGTTGTGTCATGTTGTCCTCACCCGCGAACATTTCGGCCACCGTCATCGAGTGGACATCCCGCGGAGCATAGACTTCATCCATCTTGGTGAATGCTAGGTCGCCCATGTCGCGAGCGCATGGTGGCCGGTGTCCATGTTGGCAAGCGGTGCTCGGTGGTTTGCAATGTAACTGAGAGCCCATTGATTGTTTTTGCCCACAAGCGCTTTCAAAATGATTCACCATGACTAATTGCTTGCTTAATTAATTAAGTACACAAAAAATGAATGCCTAATTAATTGCCAACCAAATGAATTAATTATCTGACTAATTGGAAATATCCCTACTTCTAATTATCTGTAGGCGTTGGCTAACAAATTAATTAATTGCATTAATAACTCAATTTTTAAATTGATTCAGTGCGAAAAAATTCATATTCAAATGGACCTAATTAATTGCATATGTAATTAACTATCTAGATGATTAATTGCATCAATGGTTTGATTTTCAAATTGGTTTAGTGCTCGATTTCTAAATTATTACCATATAATTATCATATTCGAAATTTTCTGAGTCATGACCTTACCATACCTGGATTGATGAGATTTTTGAGTTTATAGCCTTTGCATATGTGGATTAATTGTGATTGATTACCATAAATACGTTGGGTATTGCCGGCCAGACAAGAGAAGAGGAAAACCGATGGAAGGGGGTGGTGGGAGGTGGGACAAAAAAACTAGACGAAAAATAACCGGTTGCTACGGACTATAGTGCATATAAGTGAATCAAACAAATGATTAAGTTTCTCCTCAAGGTCGAAGCTCATTTCTCCCAGTCTGGGCTCCCCAAATCCAGACCATATGTGGGGAAGAAATGTGGTTGTCTTATTTTCAACATGTGGGCTCAATACAGAAACCCTGTCCCATGACACACCCTTTCCTTTTCCTAATAGAGCCCTCCTTTAAAATTGAGTGATGCCCCCCGCTCTCCGCCCTAATCCCCTCCCCTTGTGTATGTGCTAATCCACCACCAAGGCGTGCACCGAGTCCGTGCAGATTCCTAGTTCTTTCATCTCTATGTTCGATCAGACATTGGATTACAAAGATCCATCGTGAGTTGTAAGAAGCCAATTAGCAAGTTTAAAATGGACCAAAAGTGAATTTATTCACATAGTGCTGGATGCCCATGTGTTGCCACAAGCTAAAAAAACTATATGTACAACAAGAAATGTGCTAACAAAATGTTTTTACAAAAAGAAAGGTTGTGTGATATGAGTCATATACTATTTACATGTGATGATATCTCATGCTCATGATGTGGTAGATAAATGCATCTCCTCGTCATCTTCATGCCCCTCCCTCTTCTCAGCCGCCACATGACACGCCACTTCCTCCCACAATCCTTCTTCTTGTTGTTTTCTTCCACCACCTCCACCTTGCATCAAAATATTAAATGCCTAAGCTGTGGAACAGTACAACCAGAGAAAATAGCAGTCAAAGGGAGGAATTAGCTAGTTAGATTGTAGATGCATGCATGAGTCAGCCGGCGCAAGGGAAGTTGTGCGGAGCGCCATGACGAACTCGGAGTCTAGGCCCGAGCCGTTACGCCTCGGCGGCAGACAGCGGCCAGCACAGCCGCTGCCCGCTGGGTCGCTACTCGCTAGTGCCCACCGCGCTGTTGAATCCGCCGCTGATTGTAGCCACTGCATACAGTGTTCGCGCCGCCATGATGGTGCCTGACGAGGATGGCACAGGGTGGCGGAGTCGTGCATATCTAGCGGTGAGATCGAACAGCGAGGCGAGGTGACCGGCAGCGAACGGGCAGGGCCTGCGGCGTCGGCTGCAGATCTCCTGGAATAGAGAAAAAGAGAGAGAGGTAGAGACTGAGGAAGGAGAGGTAGGGCGTAGGAAGAGGAGAGGGATACTGGTGTCCATGGCGAGGCCTCCGTTGTCTACCGGCAAACCTCCATGGCTAAGGTAAGGTGCACCTACACCCGTAACACACCAGCATGACCTGACGGTGAACGGGTTCACGTGACGAGCGCGGGGCTGGCAATCACCATTTCCTGGTCCTCCTCGCTGATGCATAACGGGCATGCATCGCTGCCTGGGTCGCTCACCATGAAGAATAAGATAGGGTGGAGGAATTGAGCGAGGGATGAGGAATCAAGCGGCTTGTACGGTAGGGGGCCAAACCATGATAAAAATCAATACAACCCGTGCGAGGTGGAGAACGAAATGACTTACCTATAGCTCATGATTCGATTGAGATGATAGGGAAGGAAGGAAAATTGTGATTTAGTCAGACAAAGTTTTGGAAAGTTCTGATTCAGCTGAGAAATAGATGGAAATAATGCCTCAGGATGAGAAGGTCACGATTAGGGTATGGCAAGAAGAACTTTTTTGGAAAGCTTTGATTCTGGTGATAATTACCATATTCGAAATTTCCTTAGTTACAGCCTTACCCTAATCGTGGATTAATTGTGATTGATTAATTGTGATTTCTGAGTTTATAGCCTTACCATACGTGGATTAATTGTGATTGATTATCATAAATACGTTGGGTATTGTCGGCCAGATTATAGCATTACCATACATGGATTGATTTATTACTATAATTATCATATTTGAGATTTCTAAGTTTATAGCCTTACCATACGTGGATTAATTGTGATTGATTACCATAAATACGTTGGGTATTGTCGGCCAGACGAGAAAGAGAAAAACCGGTGGGAGGGGGGTGGTGGGAGGTGGGACGAAGAAAACTGGTTGAAAATAAACCG